>NC_056745.1:17022972-17062972 GCF_019279795.1 Protopterus annectens
TCGTGTAGTAGGTGCTGGTCGTGTTGTAGGTGCTGGTCGTGTAGTAGGTGCTGGTCGTGTAGTAGGTGCTGGTCGTGCAGTAGGTGCTTGTATCGTGTAGTAGGTGCTGGTCGTGCAGTAGGTGCTTGTATCGTGTAGTAGGTGCTGGTCGTGTAGTAGGTGCTGGTCGTGTAGTAGGTGCTGGTCGTGTAGTAGGTGCTTGTATCATGTAGTAGGTGCTGGTCGTGTAGTAGGTGCTGGTCGTGTAGTAGGTGCTGGTCGTGTAGTAGGTGCTGGTCGTGTTGTAGATGCTGGTTGTGTAGTAGGTGCTTGTATCGTGTAGTAGGTGCTGGTCGTGTAGTAGGTGCTGGTCGTGTAGTAGGTGCTGGTCGTGTAGTAGGTGCTTGTATCGTGTAGTAGGTGCTTGTATCGTGTAGTAGGTGCTGGTCGTGTAGTAGGTGCTGGTCGTGTAGTAGGTGCTTGTATCGTGTAGTAGGTGCTGGTCGTGTAGTAGGTGCTGGTCGTGTAGTAGGTGCTGGTCGTGTTGTAGGTGCTGGTCGTGTTGTAGGTGCTGGTCGTGTAGTAGGTGCTGGTCGTGTAGTAGGTGCTGGTCGTGTAGTAGGTGCTTGTATCGTGTAGTAGGTGCTGGTCGTGTAGTAGGTGCTTGTATCGTGTAGTAGGTGCTGGTCGTGTAGTAGGTGCTTGTATCATGTAGTAGGTGCTGGTCGTGTAGTAGGTGCTGGTCGTGTAGTAGGTGCTTGTATCGTGTAGTAGGTGCTGGTCGTGTAGTAGGTGCTGGTCGTGTAGTAGGTGCTTGTATCGTGTAGTAGGTGCTTGTATCGTGTAGTAGGTGCTGGTCGTGTAGTAGGTGCTGGTCGTGTAGTAGGTGCTGGTCGTGTAGTAGGTGCTTGTATCGTGTAGTAGGTGCTTGTATCGTGTAGTAGGTGCTGGTCGTGTAGTAGGTGCTGGTCGTGTAGTAGGTGCTTGTATCGTAGTAGGTGCTTGTATCGTGTAGTAGGTGCTTGTATCGTGTAGTAGGTGCTGGTCGTGTAGTAGGTGCTGGTCGTGCAGTAGGTGCTTGTATCGTGTAGTAGGTGCTTGTATCGTGTAGTAGGTGCTGGTCGTGTAGTAGGTGCTGGTCGTGTAGTAGGTGCTTGTATCATGTAGTAGGTGCTGGTCGTGTAGTAGGTGCTTGTATCATGTTGTAGGTGCTGGTTGTGTAGTAGGTGCTGGTCGTGTAGTAGGTGCTGGTCGTGTAGTAGGTGCTTGTATCATGTAGTAGGTGCTGGTCGTGTAGTAGGTGCTTGTATCATGTAGTAGGTGCTGGTCGTGTAGTAGGTGCTTGTATCATGTAGTAGGTGCTGGTCGTGTAGTAGGTGCTGGTCGTGTAGTAGGTGCTTGTATCATGTAGTAGGTGCTGGTCGTGTAGTAGGTGCTGGTCGTGTAGTAGGTGCTTGTATCGTGTAGTAGGTGCTGGTCGTGTAGTAGGTGCTGGTCGTCTAGTAGGTGCTGGTGGGATTACTATTACACTGATTGGAAAGGAAGTTTCATTTTGAATATTAATAGGTGCATTGGGCAGTAAAATGGTGCTGCAGTTAGGCTTGATGGTGTGTAATTGCTCTTGCTTGGTTTTGCATGGTGTGGGGTTACTATTTGGTGGTGCATTTGACAGGTAATGACCTGGGAATCTTTGTGAAGCTACTACTGGTAGTTAGGTGAGTGAGAGTTTAGCTAATACAGTGGCTATGCTAGGATTATGAGGTTATGGTTGTAATAGCACTGGAGAGGGATGTGGGGTTTAATTTCAGTCATTGAGGCAATTGGTTACTTTGGCTATTTATGTGCTAGGGCTTTGGGAGGTCATGACATGGATTCAGTTGGTTAGAGAGGACAGAGTACACTGAATGATGTTTGACTTAAGCCCTTTTACTGAGTGGTTAGGTTGTTGGAAGTTTGGTAGGGGAGGGGGAACAGCCTGGCCAGGCTGGTGGTGAAGAAGGACAGACTTGCCCTCTTCTATTCTCCCTCTGGTGTTGGATGTTCATTTTAATGAGTTGGGGAAAGGAAAGTGAGCAGTTGGACACTGCTTGGTAAATAAAATAAGTGAGTGGAGGTATGGACGCTGCTTACTGGGCCAGGATGAGTAAGGTCACACTGTCCTGATTAATTTTACATGGATGTTTATGCTGTGATTAAAATCAACTACAGTAGGTTTTAGTTGTAATAAATATTGATTAACAAAGTTATGTTTATGGAACTTTAATAAAGTTCGTCAAACTTCATTCGGCGTGATGTGTTTATTGAAGGGGACCAGGACAATTCAATTTGTTTCATACAACTTTGCTGTTTACTACACATTTTGCTTTTAGAGTGCTCTATCTTCAACATAAAATCTTGAATCAATGAAATTTGTTCCTAAATATGTTATTTCCAAAGCAGTACCTTATTTATTTTAGTAGCAATCACTTTCACAAGTAGACTGGTTAATTTAGTTCTTAAGAAATATTGTTAGAAAATTTAAATCTGCTATAAATCTGCCACTTTCAGTTAGAAAATAAGACACATAAAAGAACTGCTTCTAAGTGTTTTGTAAAAATGTTCCTGTGTGAATTAAAAACCCGATGTAGATTTACAACTCGACTGCCTTGGTGACCTTCTTCCCCCCACCACCACCACCCACTCAGAAATCTCAAATCAGGGGAAAGGTACTCCTGGCAAAAAGAGGCAGACTATTAAAAATGATTAAAGACAGTCTGCTTACTATGGTTAACATCAACACGATACAGAAAATAACAATATCTGCTCTTGTTTGACCTCACAGCATCTCTTTTCTTCTGTTTGACTGCTAGTCTGCAAAGTACAACTACACAGATTGAAGTGTCTTTACACGACCAAGGTTAAAAGTGCACAGATATGTCGAAATTTACCTTTGGAGAACCCAAATAAAACTGGTTATTGTACAGAGCTTTATGCAAGCAGCAAACTGTATGAGGCTATAAGACATGTTTAGCCATTGCACTTTTAGCCATCATCTCCCTAAAGCTAATACTTCCATGTTATGAACATCGTCTCCTTAATGTTCTCTTTACAACTGCATAGAATCAGGGATTCATTTACAAAAAATAAATAAGTGAAAATGCATCAACTATGGTTCTTTTTTTAAACTTGGTAATGTTGACAATTGCATTTTTTGTTCATTTCCTTTGCATTCTTGAAATAGTCTCTGTTGCATCAACTTCGCTCCACTTTGCTGTGCTATAGCACTTGGTTCTGCTCATTTCAAACTTACCTGTACTCTGGTGAGTGAATGTATGCAAGGTAAGCAATGATTTGCTGTTCCAGTGTGTCAAGATATTACATAAAATGCTGTTCAAATTGTTTTGCAAATAAAATACGTTTGCATTGCAAAACAAAATAAACACTTTGTTGTATTTGTCATAGCCTGCACTTCCGTTGTTGTAGCAGCATAATGTATCATAATTATCCAGCAAACTTTTTGCAGATACACCCACCTTATCAATGTCTACAGCATAAACAAACAGTTCAATAATGCAGCAACCTTCAATGAAAAGTTCTTGTTTGTAACATGAGAAATAACATTTTTAATGTTGTTACTATTGGAAGAGTGAGTGTTGGTGAATCAATCTGTCATATAAGAAATTTCACTGTGTCAGACATTAGAAATTCAAGAGGGTTAATACTTTAAAGACTAATTTTTAAGAAAAAATAGCTTCTTAGGCAAAGGACCACCACAAAGCTTTCTACAGCTATATAGGTAACCTCAGAGGAAATACACAATGCTCAGAACTTGTACATGGCATCAGCCACACTGAACCAGAGGCAACTGGCAACCTTTTGACAGGTTCAGCTGAAATTTCTACACCCACTCCCACCGATAGACCAAAGGAAACACCACATAGCACAATCTCTCCAACCGTTACTAGGGAACAGGTCATTTGTGCACTTTCCAAGGCCAAAGACACTGCATCGATGGGCCCCAGTAACATCCCAGGATGTTTAATAAATAGCATGAAACATGACCACTCTGGTCCACTTGAATCACTTTTCAACTGGAGCCTACAGTCAGGTTTTTTGCCCAAGGAATGGAAGATGGCTACAGTCATTCCTCTGCACAAAGGAGGTCCAACCACTGATCTGGGTAACTACATGCCCATACGTTCCAGCCTCATATGTAAGACTATGGAAAGCTTCATCATGAACATGATAAATGAGGACATAGGTAACCTGCAAACACTAGACCCATCACAGTTCAGTCTTTTTAGAGGAAGGTCATACCTATTAAATTTGGTGGACTTTTATGAGAGAGTCACCAAAGCACTGGATGAAGGTAAGACTGTGCACACAGCTTACCTTGACCTGGCCAAGGCTTTTGAAACAATATCCCACTCAGGCATTATAGACAAGTTCACTAATTTAGCTATAAACCCTTTTATCCCCCATCGGATAACCAACTGGCTAACTGATAGGACCCAGGAGGTCAAAATAGATGAGGCCACCTCCACCAAGAGGCCTGTCACTAGCAGAGTCCCCCTAGGGTCGGTACTGGGCCCACTCCTTTTGCCATCCATTTCTCTGAAGGTTTATGGATGACTAAGTTTGTAGATGATTGTAAGCTGGGGTTATCATTGACTTCCCTGCCGATGCTAGCATTCTTCAAGAAGGTCTGTCTCTAACTACCAAATGGTGCCAAAGCTATGGTCTTAAGCTCAGTGCTAAGAAAAGCATAATTGTACTCTTTGGGAAGTTAACCCTCCTGGCTAATTGCCATGTTGATAATACACCCCTAAGAGGTGACCCAGTGGATCTGAGTACAGAAGTAGGCAGTAGCCTTACCTTCGAACATCACATGGCCACAATGCTGAAATCCTTTTATGCTGCATAACTTATAAGTAAGGACATGGCTTCCAGGTCCAAAGAGGTCATTATCCCACTGTATTCTGCCCTTATCAGACCAATCATAGAGTACAATGCTCCCTTTGGTATGTACCTGACCAGGCATGTGCCCAATTAGAGTGACCTCAAAGAATAGAAGGCATAATGTACCTGTCTCATGCGGAGCACCTTAAAGCCCTTTCCCTCTAGTCAGTCACCTATAGATTACTGAGGGGTGAGCTATACCTGGCTTATATGATGATCCGCAACCCCCGCACCTGTGAATCGCCTACATATTCATCAAAGAGTACCACAAATACAAAGTCTAAGGACCTGAATTTTGTCTGTAACATAAACAGAACATGCTGGAGAGACAGATATGTGTCCCAGAGACTGCCTCTCCTGTGGAACAGGCTTCCCATCCATGTGAAGCTGAATATGTCTATTACTCGCTTTAACCACAACTGAGACCAGTGGATGGGGAAGAGTAAATTTACACCGGGCCTGGCACCCATGTCCCTTATGGGCAGTGGGAGGTTATAAATGTCCTGTTTGGATGCAGGACGCCATTATTCCTTCAGGAAAACTTGGCTTGGAAAGGCCCCCCTGGGTCATTAGTCTAGTAACAGTCTATGAATCTATCTTGACTTTCCTATATTTGTTCAAGGCATCAGTCAATAACTTACTTTGGAACAAATTATTTTTAAAACTGTTTTATTGGAGACATGTCATTTCAGAATTTATTAACACAGACAGGGCAATTATGTTTGTATACTACCGAGTCTGAAAGAAGTTTTAGAGCAGTTGACAAGTTTACAGTTAATAATTAGATACTATAAAATATAAATACTGTTGCAATCCAAAAAAACTGCACCATCAAAGGTTTATTAAAATATGAAAATTGTTAAATGTGTCAGTGTAAACAGTAGTTATCTGGTGTTATTTCTGTAAATATATGGGTTCAGAAATGCAGCCAGCACCTTAAAGGCACAAAGTACTCACGAGAAAATAGAGGTGCACTGTCCTTTTTATGTTGTCTTCACCTCAGCAAACAAATAATTGCTGTCTAGAGAGTTAAAAAATGGTTAATTAAGATGTGATATTTAATAATAAACAGTAGGCCAGCATGTAACCCAACAAGAACCCATCGTTTCATTCAGTACCCTATACAGTCAGACACTTTTTGAACATTATTTTTTTAAGAATGTCAATCTGCTTAGATGCAGATATATTATTTGATGTGATGCTCCGCAGAAGCCTTTTTTGAAAAAAAAACATCATAAGAATAGATTCAAAACAGATAGATAACAGTGCTGTATTGGAGGACAGTCTGCAGAAAAATCCTCGTATCTATGTTAAACAAACAGGCTAACAATGACAGAGAAAAAGGGAGAACAAAAATAAAAATGTCAGAAATTAGCTTTTTTTCCCCCACTGGCTGCAAGACTGCACATTCCAAAGTCTTAATATCTGAAAACTGTCTTTGCAAACAACTAAAATTTTATTTTATTTTGTTTACAGATATTTTGTTTATTTATAGATGGAGATTGTAAACATTTGGCAGGATATTTATGTGTGTGTGTGTACCTATGTCTTAAGTGATAATTTAATAAAGGTGTTAAAAAAGAATTCCACTTCATGAATCACAGTTTTACTTCTAGCAAACCATATATTCAGTCTGCAGAGCACTCCCTTCATTTCTGTTCACGTTGTTATAAAAGTATCTAATCTAGAGTGTTTTTGTTAACTTTTCCTAAGGGCATGTCTCACTAACATGCACAACAACTATGCAGGTGTTTTTTTTTTTTCAGTCTTAGACTATCTCATCAGTTTGGCATGACTATACATGAAACGTCTCAAGTCCTTCTAACTGATTAAATATTTAAAAACTCCTCCTGTCAAATAATATTGGAGAAAAGTTTGATGAGTGGTGAATTAGGTCAGAAAAAGGCAGAACCCCTTCAGTGATGAGGGCTGTTTTACCCAAATTTATGAATACTATGGACTGGACTTGGCAGCTGTGTATGTTAAGATTACATCAGTAAAAATACATGCGTAATAAATAATAATAACAGTATCTGATATAATTGAATAGGTGAAGCAGAGGTAGTCCATGTCAAACAAATTGCACATGTAAGAATAATGTTGCACATTTAGCATTTACACTAAATGTAAATATATCTACACATACAAATACATACAGACACAGCAACAGAAATCTTCTTGTGCAGTCTGTTTGCAAGGGAATGTTACCCTAAATAATAAAGTGTCATGGTGAGGTATTGACCATCAATGAAGCCAGAAGCACATCTAAATTCCTATCAAGTCATTAGCTTGACAAACAGCTCACATAGCACAGCTGTCTGAAATGTGCGTGGGCAACCAAATGCCATAGTTTCATTTTGCATGAGGAAGCATCAAACTGTAATTGATAGGAGTGTTTTTGTTAACTTTTCCTAAGGGCATGTCTCACGCACAACAACTATGCAGGTGTTTTTTTTTTCAGTCTTAGACTATCTCATCAGTTTGGCATGACTATACATGAAACGTCTTAAGTCCTTCTAACTGATTAAATATTTAAAAACTCCTCCTGTCAAATAATATTGGAGAAAAGTTTGATGAGTGGTGAATTAGGTCAGAAAAAAGGCAGCAAGCGGATTGTGCTAGACCTCGTCAAGATGTCTGACATTGTGCCACGTACAGTTTATTGATTAAACTAAAAAGATCTTTCAATCTTTTGGTAAATGCCTGTCAAAAGATTTTAATACTCTTAACATATACTGGAAGAATCACGCAGATAAAAATAAGCAAAAATGTTTATTTTACATGCATGGAGACATACTACAAAGTACATAGTATGTCAGCAGTCTAATTTCTATACACTTCACATGGGTTTTTATACTCTTATCTGCACGTACACAGTAGCTGGTTACTAGACAAGGAATTTCAGACAAGGCTATAAATTCACATACTGGAGCCTTAGATGGTCAGAGGTCAGTCACAAGATAAGCTTGTGCCTGGACCAAGGTAACATCTGTGCATTCCTCTTTGGTCAGCAAATTCTTTACAAGAAAAACAGCTTATTTTAACTTGCTTCTTTGCACGCAATGCAATTTCACATTTTAACCCTTACTATACATGATACAAAGATGTTGAACACAAAGATTCTTACTACAATGCCAGTGGAAATACCTTGCTGATTTCACTGAAAAGTCCTTTAATCAGAAAACCAGATTCCATGAAATTACAAATTGTTCAATGAAGACAAGAGGTCTTTGAAGGTTAAATAAAAATGCTTACACCTTTCCTGTAACTAATCTAGTCCACTTACAGATTTGCTGTATCCAGGACGGTTTGTAAGCTTTGAGCGGTGCCAAAGTCCGCTCTTCGATTTTCCCTTCGATCTGCTAGTTCTTTCGTCTCCTGCACTTTTACTAGCTTGTTAGTTTAGCACTTTACCAGACTTCTTGTAGCAATTATTATAGTACACAAAAGTGCTACCAGCACTAAACATTCTACAAGGAAACAGCTCCAGTACTTATTAATGCCCACCCCTCCAGGCATGTTTAAAGGTCAGTTCCCTGTGCTTTCACCTGTTAACCTGATGAACTTGGGCATCCTGAGGCAATGTACAACAACCCTCTCCTCTTACCCCCATCACTCAGACTTGTGAGAGATGCACTTATGCATCCAAACTGGAAGCCACGCACTCTCCAGCCAAGATTGGAATAGCTGGTCAAGAGAAGGTCAACACTTGCACCACACCACATGGAACACATAGCCCTCCAGAACACACACCAGCATCGCCTTCACATAAAAACACAAACAACACATCCACCTTCACGGAGGCTCTCAATAAAAATCTAACCAAACAGCAGAAACCTCCAAGGCAGAAATGCACATGACCACCACAACACTAATCACGAGACACATAACTCTCCTATACAGTGTGCCACTCAAGCAAAGCCCGTGAGGCAAAACAGCATGCCCAACACACTAGTCATAGGTGACTTGATAGTGAGGCACATTGATGTCCCACTCACTAGGTTGAATAAGGAGAAAGTAACAGTCAGCTGCCTGTCAGGCACCCGGATCTGCCACATAATGCATGCACTCAGGTCTCTCAACAACAGGTGTAAATATGACTCTGTCATTGTACATATGGGTGTGAATGACCTGAGATGTACCTTCCTGGACTACATGAAAAGAGACATGGAGGAGTCTCGGATTATGTAGCCCAGGTGGGTATGACCCTAGCCCTGAGCAGCATCCTACCATCACATAGAATGATACCACAGTACAAGCAGAAAATGATTGATTTCAACAACTGGCTAAGTTTCTGGTGTCATTCTAAGGGGATCCAGTATCTGTCTGTCTGGGATGACATGACTGACAGACCTCAATGTTTTGCCAGAGATGGCCTGCATCTGTCACCCCTGGGCGTCCGGATATGGCCAAGGCTCTTCCCACCCCTATAGTGCTTTTTTAGGCGGTGTTCCAAAGACCAAATTACCACTGTAATAGCTACAAACAAATGCAATTTGAGGGTCATGCTGCTCAACGCTAGAAGTCTAAATCTCAAACTGTACTCACTCAAAGTACTCCTTAAAATGGAGAACATCGACATTTGTGCTGTAACAGAGACCTGGTTCAAGGCAGCAGAAAGCACCCCTGCACTACCAGGCTACAACTCATTCCATACCTTTTGGAACCAGAACTTGGACCGAAGTTCCAAAAGTGGTGGCGTTTCCACATTCATAAAGGATGCACACACCTCCAGACTGGTTGCCCAACATAACGCATCTGAGATACTTCATGTGCAGCTAACATTGGGTAAGACAGAGATTCAGGTTGTAGCCTGTTATAGGTCCTCAAACATGTCCCAAGATTCACATTCCACATTCTTAAGCACCCTGAAGAACATTAGGGTCCAACCTAACACTCTCATGCTTGGCGACTTCAACTGCCCCTCCATTAACTGGAAAAACTACTCATGTACCAATACACTTGGCCAACGCTTTCTGGAATTCATTAATTCCAGTACCCTGGACCAGCACGTTCTCTCCCCCACTAGAGGTAGCAACATCCTTGACCTGGTCATTACTAACATGGGAGACAGTTGCTCTACACCAATAGTCAACTCCTCCCTAGTTAGAGCCAATCACAAGCTAATCACCTTGGAAATCCACACCCCTCCAACCCCCCCAACAAAGGTAACCACCATGAAAAACTTCTCCAAGCTAACTTTGGGTGCCTATAAACAGACGTGGCTAACTTCACGGCACACATGCAAATGGAGAATAGTTGCATGACTGCCAAATCATACACCAATGCACAGTACGAGCATGCGCACAAGCATGTGCACAAATGCATGGATCTCACCATACCTAATAGAACTAAGATGCTGTCCTCAAAAAAAAGGAAGCCAGTCTGGGTGTTGCCTGCCATAAACAAACTCTACAACAGAAGGAGGAAACTGATGCGGAATAAGGTGAAGTCCCAAGACTGGAAAAACTCCCTTATCAGCCTCAACAAAAGGCTGAGATCCCTCATCAAATCCTCTAAAGCTAGCTATGAAAACAGAATTGCATCAGATAGTAAAGACAAACACAAGCCCTTCTATAGCTATGTAAAGAATCTCCATGGCAATACCAAGACTTGCTCTGAGCTACTGCACAATGGTACCTCCTATACCGAGCCAACAGATATTGCAAATATACTGGCAGACAGATTCTGTGCTAACTTTACCCCTCTCACCCCCCAAAGGACCAAGCACAATACCAGTAAATTCCCAGGCACCCAGTATTAATGCTGCACAGGTTAAAACAGCACTGTCCAAGGCCAAGAATACCATTTCTATGGGACCTGACAGTATCCCTGGATGCATTCTACATGAACTACAGAGTGAACTGGCACCTCACCTGTGTGTGCTGTTCAATCACAGCCTCACCTCAGGCTTTGTCCCTACCGAATGGTGCACTACTACAGTCATCCCTCTTCACAAAGAAGGAGCGACTACAGACTCCAGGAACTATCGCCCCATTAGCCCAATGAGTCTGATATGCAAAACTATGGAATGCATCATCATGGACCTAATACACAAGGATATAGGGAATCTCCAAACTCTGGATCCTACACAATTTGGTTTTGTGAAGGGTAGATTATGCCTGCTCAACTTGGTCAACTTCTTTGAGTCAGTCACCAGAGCTGTGGATGAAGGTAAGGTGGTTCATACAGCCTACCTTGATCTGGCCAAGGCCTTTGATACCATTCCCCACTCAGGAATCATAGAAAAACTTACTAAGCTAGGCATCAACCCCTATATCACTAAGTGGGTTGCAAATTGGCTCACAGATACAACTCACAGTGTGAAAGTAGCTGACTCCAAGTCAGACTGCCGGCCAGTCACAAGTCGAGTCCCACAGGGTTCGGTCCTGAGTCCTCTCCTGTTTGGTATGTACTTCACTGAAGTCCAGGCCAACACAAAGTGACTCTGACTGACAAAGTTCACAGATGATTGCAAGATGGGAATTATTATTAACTCCCCAAGTGGTGCTGACATCCTACAGAAAGGCCTCAATGAGATCAATGACTGGTATCAGAACCATGGCCTTAAGCTCAATGCCAAAAAATATGGCTTCATCCCCTTTGGGAAAAACCCAGTTCCCTTGAATTACCACACTGATGGCAGTCCACTGGACACATAAGGCGTTATAAGAGATCTGGGAACACAGGTTGACAGCAACCTCTCTTTTGACCGCCACATTGCCACTGAGGTCAGAAAGTCCTTCTATGTGGCACATCTCATTACTAAGGGTTTTGCATTCAGGAAGAAAGAGGTCATTGTCTCCCTCTACTCTTCCCTCATTAGGCCAATCATAGAGTACAGTGCCCCATTTGGCATGTGCCTCACTAGACACCTGCAACAACTGGGGAGGCTGCAAAAGTACCTCACAAAGAGGACCCTAGGCCTTAAACACTTGTCCTATAAGGACAGACTCAAAAAACTCCAACTATTCTCTGTCTCATATCGCCTACTTAGAGGTGATCTCTGCTTGACTTACAAAGCCATGTCTGACCCAGCTCTGTTAGAAATGCTACATCTAAAGAAATACCAATCCCTCCGCACTACACACTCCAGAGACCTCAACCTCATTACCACAATCAACAGAACATGCTGGAGGGACAGGTTCATAACCCAGAGACTGACCATGCTATGGAATAGACTTCCCATACATGTCAAACAGAGCACCTCACTGGCCCTCTTCAAGAGAAATCTTGATGAGTGGATGGGAAATGGAAAATTCACCCCGGGGATCACTCCAGTGGGTCTACTCGACAGAAGCACTAGGAACTAAGGTTGGGTGGTACAATGTCAGGGTAATCCTATGGGCTAGGCTTGAAAGGCTTCAGGGCCATTAGCCTAGTACAGTCCTATGAACCTATGAACCTAGGGACATGCAACCCTTCACCCTCCACATCTCTGTTATATTCTAGGCCTGAGGTTGTAATACTTTAAGGCATGGGGTTCTTTCCTATAATTTTCACCAAAATGTGTATTTCGCATGTATTAACAAAGGATTGTGAGTTACAGCCATGATTTCAGATGCACACAGCAGATTACAACATCAAAAAAGTGTGCCGATGTGCATCCGTTCTAGTCAGTGATTTGAAATATCTACCCATTTTATTTGGTAAGGTGTGATTTGGTTTCTTGTATTTCAGTTATACTAACTATAACCTAACTTTACAGATGATGTCACTATATGAAATGATTCAGAGTTACATTCTTTATTGTCATATTATTTGCACAGTGTTTCTCAAGAAACTCAGGTGAGATATTCCAGAATCATCTCTAGACAGGCAAATGCACTTATGGACATCCATTCATCCACAACCCCTTTTTCCTATTTCTGCACATTGGGTTGGGGTGTCACTTCAACAGTAACAATCATCTAGGGGCATTGCTCACACTGCAGGGTGGCTTGCCCTGTTGCAGTTTTCCTTTCATACCACATATGCACATGTACACTCACACCTGTGGGCAATTTAGAGAGTCAAATCCACCTACCTTATGTCTCTTAAATATGGGAGAAAACCGCAGCACCTAGAGAAACCTCTCACAAACACAGGGAGGATATATTGACTCCACCACAGAAGGTACCCCAGCCTAGAATCAAACGGAGGAATCTCTTGCTGTGAGGTGACCACATTACCTGCTGCACCATTACTTCTGGACATAAGATGGAATTACTATATTATGCTGTACATGGGAAGAAAATGGGATACAGTTCTGGCAGGTAAACTGCAGCAGAAAGCAATGGAGAATGATACAATGTTTCAATTCTCAGAATTCTGTGTTCTGGCAGGTAAACTGCCGCAGAAAGCAATGGAGAATGATACAATGTTTCAATTCTCAGAATTCTGTGTTCTGGCAGGTAAACTGCAGCAGAAAGCAATGGAGAATGATACAATGTTTCACTTCTCAGAATTCTGTGTTCTGGCAGGTAAACTGCAGCAGAAAGCAATGGAGAATGATACAATGTTTCAATTCTCAGAATTCTGTGTTCTGGCAGGTAAACTACAGCAGAAAGCAATGGAGAATGATACAATGTTTCACTTCTCAGAATTCTGTGTTCTGGCAGGTAAACTGCAGCAGAAAGCAATGGAGAATGATACAATGTTTCACTTCTCAGAATTCTGTGTTCTGGCATGTAAACTGCAGCAGGAAGCAATAGAGAATGATACAATGTTTCAATTCACAGAATTTTGTGTTCTGGCAGGTAAACTGCTGCAGAAAGCAACGGAGAATGATACAATGTTTCAGTTCTCAGAATTCTGTGTTCTGGCAGGTAAACTGCAGCAGAAAGCAATGGAGAATGGTACAATGTTTCAATTCTCAGAATTCTGGGAAGATAGAATTCTGAAACCAAAATTCAAATGACATCAACATGTTTTGTATACATAGAGCTTCGCATATATAAGCACACTGCATTATTCAATGTGGCACTGCTTTTCAATAGATAAAGTCCAGACAACTAGCAGCAGTAGCTGTGGTCCACTTCTAAGGCAATATTTTCTCAGGTAATATCAGTTTCTAAAAGTCTGTTATGAAGGCTAAAGTCTACACCAGAATTCAATAAACTCCATGCAGGATCTGTGTAAAGTCTGCATAGAGTTTACATGTGTGTGTGACAGTTTGTGGCAAGCGGCAGCATGCACCACTACAAAATTCACATTCATACCACACGCCATGTCTAAGAGAGGTTTCACAGCTGGAAACAGTGTTGCTGACCAGGAAACCATGTAAGTGACCATGTATAGCAATTCTGTTTAAAGAAGAGCACCTACGGTCCGCAATTTTGCACGTAATGCCATAGTGATCACCAGGGCTTCACAGATAGCTCTCAGTCTGTTAGTTCAACACATCTGCACAAAGGCCAACATAATGTGGGGACACTTAACCAGAAATAGGGATATAGTTGACACAGATGTCAGATACAAATGTGCTAGAATGAAACTCAAACATACCTCTCAACCTCTTAGAGCAAGAAATCTGGATAAAGCCATAAATAATGGGGGGACAAAGAGGCAAAAATAGGGACAGGTTCTAATATTGCTCTTAAAAGCCTAGAAAGTTGATAGAATAATAGTTTTTACAATGGGATGAATTTTCTGAAGTGCATAAAGTTTGAAACTCAAATGTCTGGACATTATTTTCTGACTTCAATCCACAATGATATGCCAATGATTTGCCAGAAAAACAAAATGTTATAAGGAAAAGATCAAAAATATGAGACAAAAACTGGACATTCTGCACCAATAAGGACAGCTGAGAGGTCTGAACTGAAAGGTATGTAATGCTGAGTCACATCAGTCCTCAGATCATCCCAGTGATATGGCAAAAAGCAACACATTTGATAAGGAACACATCTGGACACCCTGGGAATATCTGTAGATTTGAGCAGTATGAATGTGAAGTATATGGCCCAAACACAGTACAGGACAGTGTCTCTACAGTGCAGAGTATTGTGATATCCCAGTCTTGGCATTCTGTACTGAAGCTGTGTAAATGACCTGTAAGGGTACATGGACTATCATGTAAAATAAACACACAGGGGAAGTGCTGTGTAAATAACCTGTAAGGGTACATGGACTATCATGTAAAATAAACACACAGGGGAAGTGCTGTGTTAATGATCTGTAAGGGTACATGGACTATCATGTAAAATAAACACACAGGGGAAGTGCTGTGTAAATGACCTGTAAGGGTACATGGACTATCATGTAAAATAAACACACAGGGGAAGTGCTGTGTTAATGATCTGTAAGGGTACATGGACTATCATGTAAAATAAACACACAGGGGAAGTGCTGTGTAAATGACCTGTAAGGGTACATGGACTATCATGTAAAATAAACACACAGGGGAAGTGCTGTGTAAATGACCTGTAAGGGTACATGGACTATCATGTAAAATAAACACACAGGGGAAGTGCTGTGTAAATTACCTGTAAGGGTACATGGACTATCATGTAAAATAAACACACATGGGAAGTGCTGTGTAAATGACCTGTAAGGGTACATGGACAATCATGTAAAATAAACACACAGGGGAAGTGTTGTTTAAATGACCTGTAAGGGTACATGGACTATCATGTAAAATAAACACACAGGGGAAGTGCTGTGTAAATGACCTGTAAGGGTACATGGACTATCATGTAAAATAAACACACAGGGGAAGTGTTGTGTAAATGATCTGTAAGAGTACATGGACTGCATGTAAAATAAACACACAGGGGAAGTGCTGTGTAAATGATCTGTAAGGGTACATGGACTATCATTTAAAATAAACGCACAGGGGAAGTGCTATGTAAATGACCTGTAAGAGTACATGGACTGCATGTAAAATAAACACACAGCGGATGTGCTGTGTAAATGACCTGTAAGGGTACATGGACAGCATGTAAAATAAACACACAGGGGAAGTGCTGTTTAAATGATCTGTAAGGTTACATGGACTATCATGTAAAATAAACACACAGGGGTAGTGCTGTGTAAATGACCTGTAAGGGTACATGAACTATCATGTAAAATAAACACACAGGGGAAGTGCTGTGTAAATGACCTGTAAGCGTACATGGACTATCATGTAAAATAAATACACAGGGGAAGTGCTGTGTAAATGACCTGTAAGGTTACATGGACTATCATGTAAAATAAACACACAGGGGAAGTGCTGTGTAAATGATCTGTAAGGTTACATGGACTATCATGTAAAATAAACACACAGGGGAAGTGCTGTGTAAATGACCTGTAAGGGTACATGGACTATCATGTAAAATAAACACACAGGGGAAGTTTGTGTATTGAATAGGGACATAAAGATGAATTGTAGGAATGAACACATAGAAAGAGGACAGGTGAAGCAACCTAATGTACAGCAGATGAGGGCATGTCAATAGAAGATGGTTGTAGTAGCAACACCAATCACATATCTATATGGTACAGTAATGACTGTACAGTGAAAATGTGTCTTATGTGACTATCACACAAGGTGACATAACAATGTGGAGGATGTCTGTGTGAGATAAGCATCCTTACATGAATAATGATCCGACATACAATTGGGGTAGGGTGTATATTGTGAAGCTGTGTCTGAGAATGTGCTCTCAGAAGAGGTCTCCAGCAAGGTGGCCACAGTAAAAGATCATGGAAAACATTACAAGAACCAACCACATTCCTAGGCAATATCAGAATAATACCAACACTAATCCAATGCCTCTGACAGAACATATGTAATGTGGAATGATAACAGATGAGCCTTCACACACACACTGGACAACTAGTATGATACATCCACAGTCTATGAGGGTAACCACTCACACTGTCCTGGTAATGTAATATCTGTTGGAGGTGTTAGGAGAGACACTGTTATACCTGTATGCAACAATATGGGGACGACAGGCTAGTTGCCTTGTGTGCATGGCACATATCAGTGGCATAATTCACACTGTCACAAATGATATATGTGCCCATAATGTTGTCAAAAACCTATGTATGTAGTGTGTGCATCAGCAGAACAGGTAACACACATGCATCTGGTGTTCTGCACCATCAGACAGTGATGCATATTCCACAAAAAGAATACCTCGGTATGGCCAATAAGCTGTATGACAGCTCATTGTGACAAAGATGGTACACTTTGGTTACACATCACTGGAAGATGTGTAGGGTGGTACATGAAGAAAGGTGCATTGTACTTGGTTATTGGTGTGATGAAGGCTGGAAACTATGAAGGTATTATAGCCTCTGATAAGGGATGTTCTTCACATACCCAGTACTTGTGTTACATTCAAGGGAGTAGTCAATACTGTGAACACATGCTGGTGGATGTTCATAAGTTCATAGGTTGGTACTAGGCTATCAGCTCTAAGGCCTATACAAGCCTAGCCATAACAATTCCCTGGCTATTTCTTCCCACACTATTTACTTCCCTGGACCCCTGTCTAGCAGGGCGACTGACGTGATCCCTGGGTTGAATTTACTTTCTCCCATCCAATCGTCAATGCTCCTTTTGAAGAGGGCCAAAGAGGCACTCTGCTTGACATGTATGGGAAATCTATTCCAGAGTCTGGGAAGACTCTGGGTCAGGAACCTATCCCTCCAGCATGTTTTGTTTATTGTGATGACAAGGTTTAAATCCCTGGAGTGTGCAGCTCGGAGGGATTGGGATTTCTTTAAGTGTAGCATGTCCAACAGCTCTGGGTTTGACATGGCCTTGTATGTTAAGCAGAGATTGCCTCTGAGTAGACGATATGTGACAGAGTATAGCTGGAGTTTTTTAAGGCGGTCAGCATAGGGCATCTGCTTTAGGCCTGTGATTGTTTTAGTGACGTATTTCTGTGGCCTTTCCAGTTGTTGCAGATGCCTTGAGAGGTACATACCAAACGGGGCGTTGTATTCTATAATGGGTCTAATGAGGGATGAGTACAGTGGGACAATGACCTCCTTTTTTCTGGATGAAAAGCCCTTAGTGATGAGGTGAGCCACATAGAAGGATTTCCTGACTGTTGTGGCGATGTGGTTATCGAAGGTGAGACCACTGTCCACCTGTGTCCCTAAGTCTCTTATCACACTTTCAGTGTTTAGTGTACTGCCACCTATATGGTAATTCACGGGTACATCTTTTTTTCCAAAGGACATAACTATACATTTCTTGGCATTAAGCTTGAGCCCATGGCTCTGGCACCAAGCATCTGTTTCTGTAAGGCCCTTTTGTAGAGTATCCACATCATTTGTGGATTCAATAATGGCTCCCAGTTTGGAGTCATCTGCGAACTTTCTTAGCCAGAGTCCCTTAGTGTTGGCCTGTACTTCAGAGAAGTAGATGCCAAACAAGAGCGGTCCCAGGACTGAACCCTGAGGTACTCCACTTGTCACTCATCTGGAGCTGGATTTGGAGTTGGCTACTTTTACAGTGTGGGTTCTATTGGTAAGCCAGTTAGTAACCCATTGGGTAATGTAAGGATTAATGCCCAGCTTAGTAAGTTTATCTATGATTCCAGAGTGGGGGATGGTGCCAAAGGCCTTGGCAAGGTCTAGATAGGCTGTGTGAACAACCTTACCCTTGTCCATGGCTCTGGAGACTGATTCAAAGAAGTCAATCAGGTTCAGGAGACAAGATCGGCCCTTCACGAACCCAAACTGGATGGGGTCCAGTGTATGAAGGTTTCCAATGTCTTTGTTTATAAGTTCCATGATAATACGCTCTATGACCTTGCAGATAAGGCTCGTCAGTCACTTACCATCTACCCCAGGACACAGGTCTCATACCTATTGGTCTGATTATAGGGTGTGATGTCACTTACCATCTACCCCAGGACACAGGTCTCATACCTATTGGTCTGATTATAGGGTGTGATGTCACTTACCATCTACCCCAGGACACAGGTCTCATACCTATTGGTCTGATTATAGGGTGTGATGTCACTTACCATCTACCCCAGGACACAGGTCTCATACCTATTAGTCTGATTGTAGGGTGTGATGTCACTTACCATCTACCCCAGGACACAGGTCACATACCTACTGGTCTGATTATAGGGTGTGATGTCACTTACCATCTACCCCAGGACACAGGTCTCATACCTATTGGTCTGATTATAGGGTGTGATGTCACTTACCATCTACCCCAGGACACAGGTCACATACCTATTGGTCTGATTATAGGGTGTGATGTCTATACCCCAGGACACAGGTCTCATACCTATTGGTCTGATTATAGGGTGTGATGTCACTTACCATCTACCCCAGGACACAGGTCTCATACCTATTGGTCTGATTATAGGGTGTGATGTCACTTACCATCTACCCCAGGACACAGGTCTCATACCTATTGGTCTGATTATAGGGTGTGATGTCACTTACCATCTACCCCAGGACACAGGTCACACACCTATTGGTCTGATTATAGGGTGTGATGTCACTTACCATCTACCCCAGGACACAGGTCTCATACCTATCGGTCTGATTATAGGGTGTGATGTCACTTACCATCTACCCCAGGACACAGGTCTCATACCTATCGGTCTGATTATAGGGTGTGATGTCACTTACCATCTACCCCATGACACGGGTCACATACCTATTGGTCTGATTATAGGGTGTGATGTCACTTACCATCTACCCCAGGACACAGGTCTCATACCTATCGGTCTGATTATAGGGTGTGATGTCACTTACCATCTACCCCAGGACACAGGTCTCATACCTATTGGTCTGATTATAGGGTGTGATGTCACTTACCATCTACCCCAGGACACAGGTCTCATACCTATTAGTCTGATTGTAGAGTGTGATGTCACTTACCATCTACCCCAGGACACAGGTCACATACCTACTGGTCTGATTATAGGGTGTGATGTCACTTACCATCTACCCCAGGACACAGGTCTCATACCTATTGGTCTGATTATAGGGTGTGATGTCACTTACCATCTACCCCAGGACACAGGTCACATACCTATTGGTCTGATTATAGGGTGTGATGTCTATACCCCAGGACACAGGTCTCATACCTATTGGTCTGATTATAGGGTGTGATGTCACTTACCATCTACCCCAGGACACAGGTCTCATACCTATTGGTCTGATTATAGGGTGTGATGTCACTTACCATCTACCCCAGGACACAGGTCTCATACCTATTGGTCTGATTATAGGGTGTGATGTCACTTACCATCTACCCCAGAACACAGGTCACATACCTATTGGTCTGATTATAGGGTGTGATGTCACTTACCATCTACCCCAGGACACAGGTCTCATACCTATCGGTCTGATTATAGGGTGTGATGTCACTTACCATCTACCCCAGGACACAGGTCTCATACCTATCGGTCTGATTATAGGGTGTGATGTCACTTACCATCTACCCCATGACATGGGTCATATACCTATTGGTCTGATTATAGGGTGTGATGTCACTTACCATCTACCCCAGGACACAGGTCTCATACCTATCGGTCTGATTATAGGGTGTGATGTCACTTACCATCTACCCCAGGACACAGGTCTCATACCTATCGGTCTGATTATAGGGTGTGATGTCACTTACCATCTACCCCAGGACACAGGTCTCATACCTATTGGTCTGATTATAGGGTGTGATGTCACTTACCATCTACCCCAGGACACAGGTCTCATACCTATTGGTCTGATTATAGGGTGTGATGTCACTTACCATCTACCCCAGGACACAGGTCTCATACCTATTGGTCTGATTATAGGGTGTGATGTCACTTACCATCTACCCCAGGACACAGGTCACATACCTATTGGTCTGATTATATGGTGTGATGTGTATACCCCAGGACACAGGTCTCATACCTATTGGTCTGATTATAGGGTGTGATGTCACTTACCATCTACCCCAGGATACAGGTCTCATACCTATTGGTCTGATTATAGGGTGTGATGTCACTTACCATCTACCCCAGGACACAGGTCTCATACCTATTGGTCTGATTATAGGGTGTGATGTCACTTACCATCTACCCCAGGACACAGGTCACATACCTATTGGTCTGATTATAGGGTGTGATGTCACTTACCATCTACCCCAGGACACAGGTCTCATACCTATTGGTCTGATTATAGGGTGTGATGTCACTTACCATCTACCCCAGGACACAGGTCTCATACCTATCGGTCTGATTATAGGGTGTGATGTCACTTACCATCTACCCCAGGACACAGGTCTCATACCTATTGGTCTGATTATAGGGTGTGATGTCACTTACCATCTACCCCAGGACACAGGTCACATACCTATTGGTCTGATTATAGGGTGTGATGTCGCTTACCATCTACCCAGGACACAGGTCTCATACCTATTGGTCTGATTATAGGGTGTGATGTCACTTACCATCTACCCCAGGACACAGGTCACATACCTATTTGTCTGATTATAGGGTGTGATGTCACTTACCATCTACCCCAGGACACAGGTCTCATACCTATTGGTCTGATTATAGGGTGTGTTGTCACTTACCATCTACCCCAGGACACAGGTAACATACCTATCGGTCTGATTATAGGGTGTGATGTCTACATTATACTTGGGTTGTGTGTTTGTGTACCTGAATTAACAAATCCCCCCCCATGTTTTCTTATCATTGCACATGGCAACAATATTTGGTATGTGTTGATACTGTCTGTATTATACTAATATCACAGCTGGATCAATGATTGCCCACAGTCTGTAGGCCTTCAAGCAGCTGTTTGGACCCAAGATGTGTATGTCATCTGTGATGTCCATCATTTAAATAATGGACAGGAAAAGGCCTAGCAGACAACCCTAATTTACAGACCTGATCACTGGACCTGAGCTATAGGTCACTTCACACATTTCAACATTGTGAGATGCCACCTATGTGATACACTGGTCTACCCATTTGGTGATACAGCTATTTATGGCCACATATGACAGTGCTGATTGAATACTTCAGTGCAGGCGTGTATCAAATGAATTGACATGGTCAAGTTCCACAGAACGATACTGTTGTCATCATGCATGCTGTTGATGACCTCTTTGAGGACATCTATCAGATGTAACAGACATGATTTGGCATTAATGACTCACAAAGGTCTGTTGCACATATCTGTAATGTAACTAGTGTCCATTTAGAAGAGATTCATGATGGCATATTGGTCTACCTCACAAATGAGGAGAGTCAGGATGTCTATATACATGCATGCATCAGGTGCCATCCCTCAACTCAGATGGGTGCATGTTGATGCACACCCTTCTATGGGAATATAGCTCATATGGAGGGTGTGTTGAAGTGTGGATTCAACTGTATCAGGAATGTTTATGTCCTGAGTCACACCATAGGTGATCTGTGATGTTCTCACCTCTCAGTGATTCCATGTGATAGGCCTGGAGGAAGGTAAGACAGTACATACCACCTGTCATGATCTGGACTAGGGTTTTGACATGATCCCCTATGCAGGTATCAGTGAGAAACCCTCCCTACTGGGGATTAGTCTCTACATTACTAGATGGGTAAAAATTTGGCTGACTGACAGAACACATACTATGAAAGCTGGTGAATCAACCTGTACCAATAGAGCTGTCACCACTAGCAAGCCCCCAAGCATCATACCTCTCAACTTCCCAGATTTTCTCAGAATGTCCAGATTTTTGGCTCATGTTTTTGGTTTGTTCCTGATAAAATTTGTGGTTTTCTGGCAAATCACTAGGATGATTTGTGAACTAAATAATTTAAAGGCTGAATCCTTCAAAAATGTATGTTAAAACAACCCCTGTTACTCTATCAACTTTCTAAATTTATAAGAGCAATATTTAAAATATGTCCCTATTTTTAGGCCTTTGTTCCCCCATTTTGTTGAGCTTTGTTTAGATTTCTTGGACTAAGAGGGTGAGAGGTATGCGAAGGATCTGTGCTTGTCCCTTCACTGTTTGGACTCTATTTCTCAACAGTTCAGGCTAAAGTATATGTCCTTTGGCTTACCTTATTTGCTGATTCTTGAATATTGGATGCAATCATTGAGTCCACCAATGATGATAACATAGTACAGGAGGAGGTCACACAGACAAATGATTAGTGACAAAGGATCATGATCTGCAAATAAATGCAGAAATGTGTCTTGTTTATGTTTTCCATCTGAATAGTAGAATTCCATGTTAATCACGGCATTGACAACAGCCCTGCTATGCTAAATCCCAGTGATGCAAGCACTGGGAATATGTGTAGATAGCAAACTGAACTTCAACCACAAAGTGTCCACAATGGTACTGAAAGCCTGTGTTGTGCATATCATAAGTCATGCCATAATATTCAGATCTTAAGATTGTATGACAGCACTGTACTCAAACCTAATCAGAACACTAATAGAGTACAATGCTCTCTTTTGCATGTACCTCACCAGACACATGCAGCAGCTGGAGAGACCAGAGAGCTTTCTCATCAAGAAAACAGATGTATGTGGATAGATTAAAAAACATGTCACTGTAATCTGTTTCATATAGGATGAGATGACATCTGCCTGGCCTGCAGGCGAGTCTCTGACCCTGCCCTGGTGGGAGTACTGCATATCTACAAATCTGCTATAGCTGATGATCTGAGCAGTGTCTCCTGAGGAGAATATGCTAGTAACAGTGTTCTTCATGCTGGTGTAAAATGCTCACTGTAATGTCAAGCAAGAGCACATCTACACTCACACACACACACACACACACACACACACACACACACACACACTTGACTGCAGTGAGAATTTAACCCCTTCTTCTTCTTCTTTCGGCTGCTCCCGTTAGGGGTCGCCACAGCAGATCAACTGTTTCCATTTCTTCCTGTCCTCTGCATCTTGCTCTGTCACACCAACCACCTGCATGTCCTCTGTCACCACATCCATAAACCTTATCTTAGGCCTCCCTCTTTTCCTGTTACCTTGCAGCTTCATCCTTAGCATCTTTTTCCCAATATACTCTGCATCCCTCCTCAGCACATGTCCAAACCAATGTAATCTTGCCTCTCTGGCTTTGTCTCCAAACCTTCCAACCTGGGCTGACCCTCTAATATACTTATTCCTAATCCTGTTCATCCTCGTCACACCCAGTGCAACTCTTAACATCTTCAACTCTGTCACGTCAAGCTCTGACTCCTGCCTTTTTGTCAATGCCACTGTCTCCAACCCATATAACATAGCTGGTCTCACTACCCTCTTGTAGACCTTCCCTTTCACTCTTACTGGTACTCGTCTGTCACAAATCACTCCTGACTCTCTTCTCCACCCACTCAATCCTGCATGTACTCTCTTCTTCAGCTCTCTTCCACACTCACCGTTGCTATGAACTGTTGATCCCAAGTATGTAAACTCATCCACCTTCGCCACCTCTAATCCCTGCATCCTCACCATTCCTCTATCCTCCATCTCATTCACACACATATATTCTTAGTCCTGCTGACCTTCATTCCTCTTCTCTCTAGAGCATATCTCCACCTCTCCAGGGTCTCCTCCACCTGTTCCCTACTCTCACTACAGATCACAATGTCATCTGCAAACATCATAGTCCACGGGGTCTCCTGTCTGATCTTGTCTGTCAACCTGTCCATCACTATTGCAAATAAGAAAGGGCTCAGAGCTGATCCTTGATGTAATCCCGCCTCCACCATAAACGCATCCGTTACTCCCACCGCAGACTTCACTGCTGTCACACTACCCTCATACATAATCTTGTACCACTCTTACATACTTCTCTGACACTCCTAACTTCCTCATACAATATCACAACTCCTCTCTAGGCACCCTGTCATATGTTTTCTCTAAATCCACAAAGACACAATGCAGCTCCTTTTGATCTTCTCTGTACTTCTCCATCAACACTCTCAGAGCAAACATCGCATCTGTAGTGCTCTTTCCTGGCATGAAACCATACTGCTGATCACTAATCATCACCTCCCTTCTTAACCTAGATTCCACTACTCTTTCCCATAACTTCATGCTGTGACTGATCAGTTTAATCCCTCTGTAGTTACTACAGCTCTGCACATCACCCTCATTCTTAAAAATCGGTACAAAAACATTTTTTCTCCATTCCTCAGGCATCCTCTCACTTTCCAAGATTTCATTAAACAATCTAGTTAAAAACTCCACTGCCATTTCACCTAAACACCTCCATGCTTCCACAGGTATATCATCTGGTCCAACAGCCTTTCCGTTCTTCATCCTCTTCATAGCTATCCTTACTTCCTCCTTGCTAATCCACTGCACTTCATAATTCACTATCCGCACATCATCCAACCTTCTCTCTCTCTCATTCTCTTCATTCATCAACCTCTCAAAGTACTCTTTCCATCTGCTCAACACACTCTCCTCGCTTGTGAGTACATTTCCCTCATTATCCTTTATCACCTTTACCTGCTGCATATCTTTACTAGCTCTGTTCCTCTGTCTAGCCAATTGATACAGGTCCTTTTCTCCCTCCTTAGTGTCCAACCTTTTATACAACTCTTCATATGCCTATCCATAGCCTTCATCACCTCCCTCTTTGCCATGCACCTCATCTCCTTATACTCTTCTCTACTTTCTTCATCTCTTTGACAATCCCACTTCTTCTTCACCAACCTCTTTCTCTGTATACGCTCCTGTACTTCTTCATTCCACCACCAGGTCTCCTTGTCCTCCTTCCTCTTTCCAGATGTCACACCAAGCACCTTTCTAGCCATCTCTCTTACTAGCTCTGCTGTAGTTACCCAGCTATTCGGTAACTCTTCACAGCCACCCAGTGCCTGTTTTAACTGTTCCTTGAACATCACCTCACAATTACCCTTTTTCAATTTCCACCATTTGATCCTTGGTGCTGCCCTCACTTTCATCATCCTCTTCTTGATCACTAATGTCATCCTACAAACCACCATCCTATGCTGCCTAATTACACTTTCCCCTGCCACCACTTTACAGTCTCCAATCTCCTTCAGACTGGCCCTTCTACATAAGATATAGTCCACCTGTGTGCATCTTCCTCCACTCTTGTATGTCACCCTGTGCTCCTCCCTCTTGTTAAAATATATATTCATCACAGCCATGTACATACTTTTCACAAAATCCACTACCATCTGACCTTCTGCATTCCTTTGCTTAACACCTTACCTACCCATCACTTCCTCATCCCCTCTGTTCCCTTCACCAACATGCCCATTGAAATCTGCTCCAATCACCAGTCTCTCACCCTTGGGTACAGTCATCACTACTTCATCCAACTCACTCCAAATTTTTTTTCTCATCCATCGCACACCCAACTTGTGGAGCATTTGCACTAACAACATTCATCATTACACCATCAGTTTCCAGCTTCATAAACATTACCCTATCTGACACTCTTTTCACCTCCAAAACACTCTTAGCATACTGTTCCTTCAGGATAATGCCTACGCAATTTCTCCTCCCATCCACACCATGATAAAACAATTTGAAACTGCCTCAGATACACCTAGCCTTGCTCCCCTTCCATCTGGTCTCTTGCACACACAATATACCAAGCTTCCTTCAATCCATTATATCAGCTAGCTGTCTCCCTATACCAGTCATACTGCCAACATTCAAAGTTCTGACCCTCACTATCACAGTCCTAGCCTTTACCTGCCTTTAGGCATGCCTTCCCCCTCTTCTCCTCCTTCGGCCAACAGTAGCCCAATTTCTGCCAGCACCCTGTTGGCCAACAGTACTGGTGGCGGTTGTTGTTAACCTGGGCCTCCCTATCTAAATGCACAGACTACAGAACTCAGTACTTTATGCAAGCCCCATAGCACAAGTCTTGCTTGGAGTGTCGCCGACAACACTTTATAGCTGATAACATCTGTTGAGGACAATATGGCAATAACAGTGTCCTATATGCTGGTATACAATGCTGTCTGTAATGTCAAACAAGAACACACACACCCCCATGCACACACAGTTAACTGTAGTGAAAATAAAGCCCCTACCTATATAAATACACACACTACAGATCTCAGTACTTTACACAAGTGTGACAGCACAATTCTGACTTGGAATGTCCCAGACAACACTTTATAGCTGATGACAACAGCAGGGTCTATTGAGGACAATATGGTAATAACAGTGCACCACATGCTGGCATAAAATGCTCTCTGTAATGTCAAGCAAAAGCACACACATGCACACACACAGTTGACTTCAGTGAGAATGGAACCCCTACCTGTCTAAGTACACAGATTACAGAACACAGCACTTTACACAAGCGCTATGACACAAGTGTGATTTTTACAATAGTGCAGATCAACTTACAGTAGATGACATCAGCAGGCCATGTGGGAGACTTGCATGAAATGGATGTATAGGCATGTGCAAGTATCCAAACCAAGAAGAAACTTCATAGTGTGGAGTGTGTGATGTTCGCTTCCTAAATTACATTATGCACTTAGTTCACTTAATAAAAATAGAACTGTAAAATATAACTATAAAATATGTGCTACAGAATAATCAAATAGAAAATAGCATTTATTTACTATTTTCTAATATTTACTATTTACTACTATTTACTATTATTTGCTATTAACTACTATCTACTGTTAACTACTACTTACTATTTACTATTTACTATTATCTACTACTATTTACTATTTTCTATCTGATTATTTTGTAGCATGTATTTTATAGTTATATTTTACAGTTCAATTTTTATTAAGTGAACTAAGTGCATAACATAATTCAGGAAGTGAACATCACATGCTCCACACTGTGAAGTTTCTTCTTGGTTTGTTTTGGAACCAGTATAGGTTGCATACTGGGTTTTTCCTAAGACTTTGAGGAAGACCACAGCTTTCTCTTTTTGCATGTGCAAGTATCCATATACTATCAGTCAATAGCACTGGAGCAGTAACTATAGTATATGCACTTCTGATCTTCTGTCTAGGCACACACACACACACACACACACACACACACACACACACACACACACACACACACACACACACACACACACACACACACACACACACACACACACACACACACACACACACACACACACACACACACACACACACCAAGTTGACTGCAGTGAGAACAGAACTCCTACCTATATAAGCACACAGACTACAGAACACAATACTTTACACAAGCACCATGGCACAACACTGAGTTTTCCAAGACTGTAGGTCAACTTATAGAAGATGACATCAGCAGGCCATGTGGGAGACAAGAGGTTGGGAGGCCTGCATGAAATAGATGTGTAGGCATGTGCAAGTATCAAAATACTATCAGTCTATGGCAATGGAGCAGTAACTGTAGGATGCACACTTCTGTTCTTCTGTCTGGACACACACACACACACACACACACACACACACACACACACACACACACCAAGTTGACTGCAGTGAGAACAGCACTCCTATCTAAGTACACAGACTACACAACACAGTACTTTACACTAGTGCCATGGTACACGTATGATTTTTACAAGACTGCAAGTCAACTTATAGTAGATGACATCAGCAGGCCATGTGGAATACAAGAGGTTGGGAGAACTGCATGAAATGGATGTGTAAGAATGTGCAAGTATCAAAATAACTGGGGCAAAGAAAACCGTCTCAAATTAAATGTGGAAAAAAAACTAGTCTAGTTAATTCTGGTAACCAAAACATTTGTGACACGCTCCTCCAATCAGATACTGTCATAAGAGATCTAGGCACTCTTGTTGATAATTCCTTCTCTTTTGACAGTTATGACTCCTATGTAGTTTGGAAAGCCATCTATCTGGCTCATCTAATTTCGAAAGGCATCTTCTCTAAATCCAGAGAAGTTGTAAGTTCACTTTACTCAAATCTCATCATACTGACTATTGAATAAAATACCCTTTCTGCACTTGTCTAAACATATCACTAAACTTAAAAGATCTCAGAGGTGCCTAACTAAAAAGATCAGTAGCTTCAAAAATCTTAATTATCAAGACAGATTAGCAGCCACATGTGATCTGTGTTTAGCCATTCAAGCCATAAAAGATCCAACTCACTTTGGCTTTCTATACTTTCAAAGAACAAATGCTCCTCACATATATAATTAAAGGAACTAAACCTTCATCAACAGATAAATAAGGCATGTTGTTTTGATAGATTCATATCCCAAAATATACCCACTTCTTGAACAAACTCCTGCTGCATGCTAAGGAGATTAGCACCCTTGCCATCCTCAGGGTAAACCTAGCCAATTGTATGGATAACCTCGAATTCTCCCCTGGTCTATCCTGCATTATCCATGGTGTTATCTATATTGTTTCCATGTATCACACAGATAATTCTCATGATTCTCATATATGACATTTAGCCAGCCTATACAAATGGCTCATCTGGGGTGACTTTCCATAGGGTTACCTGCTTGGTAGGTGCAGAGACCAGCAAATGTTATTACCATGCAGTCAGGTATCAGGCCACATATAATGGAATCAATGTTGTGTGCTGGAGGGGATGCTGGATATGTGTGAACCTTGGTTGATGACGTCCACCTGCAGCCCCCAAAGCATGGCAGAGATGGCATATAATACTATCCATACAGATGGACTGAATGTGGTCAAACACAGATGTTGGTCAAATGATGGAATGTTTCTACTGCCTTAATGAATCTGGTGAGGCACTGCAGTATACACCTGACACTTGCATCCAAAGAGTTGTAGTGCTTGCTATGCTTTGTTGCATAATATGGTAGTGTGGATTCAGCTACAGCAGCAGGAAAACATCCAAGCATAACCCACTGTACTTTGTTGGATCAGCAGGTGAGACAGGGCCAGATCCAACACTAGGCAACCTGGGCAGCCAGACAGGGTCCAGTGCTGGATGGGAGACTGGATGTACAACATCAATTTAAGAAAAGAAATGTGTGTGTGTGTGTGTGTGTGTGTGTGTGTGTGTGTGTGTGTGTGTGTGTGTGTGTGTGTGTGTGTGTGTGTGTGTGTGTGTGCGTGCATGCATGCATGCGTGTGTCTGTATAAAGTGTACAACTCCTTTAACTGACTTGCTCAGATTCAAACCTTGTACCTTGGGCACAGGAGTCACGATCCTTAATCCAACTGCAAGATTCTTTTTTTCCTTTTTTTCTTGTGCAAAAAGTGATTTAGAGTACCCTGCTCCTGTTTTTCTCTAGTTTTGCAGATCATCTTTGATTTTGCTCCATATTTATCCTCTCTTCTTGATCAAACCAAACACTGATTTGGGGCAAATGTAAAAGCAAGGAAATTGATTGTAGCAAATAGGGACATGGTCATCACATGAAACATGCTCTTTGGATGTTATCTTTAGTTTCCTTAATGTTGACATTGTGTTTATTATTTGGTTGCAAATAAACAGTACAGCATGAAGTCTATGAGTTTAATGTTAATATTTTAAGTATGAATACATTTTTAATTTAGCTTATTTTTTGCAGGCACACAGGTGTGATATGCATTGTTTTGGCTACAATAGTTTGGCACTTAGTGCAGATGTGTAAGGGTATTAGCTGTTAAAAGACCTGCTTCCTGTAGTACAGGGTTGAATTCCCTCAGCCTTCATTTGTCTTCTATGTGACTCTGCCAACTTACTTTACCAGACAGTACTCCTGGGTTGCTCCAGAAGTGTGAAACTTGTGTTCAGTGGGCTGTCCCAGGCTGCTAGTAAATGCATTATACACTTGTCATTTAAATTCCTGCACCCTTCAAATAGCCACTAATTAGTGCTCTACTATATGCCATTTGATCATGAATTGCAGCACCTCTCTTGTATTTAAACAGGTTGTCAGATTTGTTTTCTCTAAATGTTGGTTTTAAGAGAAGAAAAGTTCATTGTTTCTTGTGCTAAGTCTATTTTCGATGTGAGAGTGTTTTATTTTGATTAGACAATGGCCGTCAGTGTTTTTGATGTAAAATTTCAAGTAAGATTTTTAAATGAATTCCAAATCTCTGTGATAATTGCAAAACTAAAGAAGTAAGTAATATGTACACTGACAGGTTTGAACAGTGATTTATGGTAATTGGGAAGAACAGCCAAGTAACGGGATATTGGCATGACTGGCAGGGGCCTAGTTCATTACCCTGTATAGGGCCCCATTAATCATGCTCTATCTCTGTTGATTCTGGAGAGATATGATGCAACGGGTCTATATCAGTCCGTTAAAATGGCTGACAATCGAACACCAGATGTTCGAACTGTGAAGTTCGAACACTGATTATCGCAAAGCCGTAGAACACCGAATTCTTTCCCAGGGAAAGAATTTGGTGGGCCGTTTCTGTGGCTTTGCAATTATCAGGACTGTGATGGGAAGTTACAGGTCGGGTTCAGGTAAGTGTGCGATTGTGTGGACGTTAGGGTTAGGGTGCAGGTTAGGTGAGTTAGGGTTAGGGTTAGGGCACGGGTGAGGTGGGTGTGCAATATTGACAGACTTTAGGGTTAGGGCGTGGGTCAGATGAGTGTGCAATAGTGACGGACCTTAGGGTTAGGGTTTGGGTTAAGGTAAGTGGATAGATAGTAGTGTATGTACAATTTAGTGTAGGGTTAGATGTAGGATTTTAAGTGTTTGTGTGTGGATTGCTGTTTTTTTGGTGTGCTTGTGTTGTGTGTGTGTTTTTTAGAACAGCGATTATTTTTCCCTGGGAAATAAAATCGTTGTTCTAAGACTTTGATGTTTTTGTACTTTGTGGTTAGAAGTTCGAACATATGGTGTTCGAACTTCAGCCATTTTGGTGAACTGATATAGACCCAATGCAACAATATGGCATTCTCAGCTATTCATGTAACTCAAACCTGTACTGACGTTAGAACTGATAGTTATTCTTGATGACAAGAAAGACATAAGGACATCAAAACTGGCATGAAGGTGCCCTGCAAGCATGTCAGACCACCCCAGAAACTGTATGCTGTATTCTTTAATATTTTTGATTTTTGTATAACTTGTGGATTGTTAAACAAAAGCTGCTGCAGCATCTCTATTCCACTGAAATGAAGTCAATTATTAATAGACTTAGACTGCATAAGATAGTCTAAACATGTTGTATTTCAGTAATATTTTTGTAGTACCCTCTTTCCCAATTCCAGCAGATGTGAAGGGGTTGACATTTGTCAGGTTAGTTCAGTCTGCATTATTTGTAGTGATGATCAGAATTGTCCAGTCTTTAGCATTTGTTATGCAATCATTGTTGCATATTACTGTGATATAGTATTCTCTACAACATGGAATTGTAAAGAACGTCTGCATTTAATTAAAATTGTTCCTCTGTCTAGCAGTTTATGCAGAGGATTATAGCTCTGACTTGTTAGTGAATTGTTCCTCTGTCTAGCGGTTTATGCAGAGGATTATAGCTCTGACTTGTTAGTGAATTGTTCCTCTGTCTAGCGGTTTATGCAGAGGACTATAGCTCTGACTTGTTAGTGAATTGTTCCTCTGTCTAGCGGTTTATGCAGAGGACTATAGCTCTGACTTGTTAGTGAATTGTTCCTCTGTCTAGCGGTTTATGCAGAGGACTATAGCTCTGACTTGTTAGTGAATTGTGCCTCTGTCTAGCGGTTTATGCAGAGGACTATAGCTCTGACTTGTTAGTGAATTGTTCCTCTGTCTAGCGGTTTATGTAGAGGACTATAGCTCTGACTTGTTAGTGAATTGTTCCTCTGTCTAGCGGTTTATGCAGAGGACTATAGCTCTGACTTGTTAGTGAATTGTTCCTCTGTCTAGCGGTTTATGCAGAGGACTATAGCTCTGACTTGTTAGTGAATTGTTCCTCTGTCTAGCGGTTTATGCAGAGGACTATAGCTCTGACTTGTCTCTGTCTAGCGGTTTATGCAGAGGACTATAGCTCTGACTTGTATACCAAGCCTGCATGATTTGAATCTTTCCACCTTCATTTACCTAGTGAGTGAGCTTGATTAATTCACTTACCCAGACCGCTTTGAGGCAATTGGCAATTTAGGTTAAGCTCCTTAATGGTCTCCCAGACTGTCAGCATTGTAACTATGTAGCTATGGTAATTTTTTGTTTTTTCTGCTAGCCATTCTTATTGTATAACTAATAGAGTTCAAGAAATAATAGTAAAACAGCTGTACATTCCAAATTTTTAAAAGTTCTACACAAATGTTAAACACCAAGATGAGATGTACCCAGAACTTTCACATATAAAACAACACCGTTATGTAGTTTAAATAAAAACAGATTTCAAAATAAAGAAACAACGTAATGGTATTAGGTTTAGTGTTTTCATTTTTTAATTCATAAACTTCTCTAAACGTAATGCTCATTACAAAGATTCCAATATTCAAAACATTCTCTAGTTACATGACTGTTTTCCTAAAGTAACAGCACTTAAAATCACAGCATTTAAAAATAATATGCAACATAATATTGTATTCATATGTTCATAGGGTGGTACTAGGCTATCGGTCCTAGGGCCTATACAAGCCTAGCCATAACAATTCCCTAACTATTTCTTCCCAGAATATTTACTTCCCTGGACCCCTGTATAGCAGGGAGACTGACGTGATCCCCGGGATGAATTTCCTATCTCCCATGCAATCATCAAGGTTCCTTATAAAGAGGGCCAAAGAGGTGCTCAGCTTGACATGTATGAGCAGTCTATTCCAGAGTATGGGAAATCTCTGGGTCAGGAACCTATCCCTCCAGCATGTTTTGTTCATTGTGATGACAAGGTCTAGATCCCTGGAGTGTGTAGCTCTGAGGGATTGGGATTTCTTTAAGTGTAGCATGTCCAACAGCACTGGGTTTGACATGGTCTTGTATGTTAAGCAGAGATCGCCTCTGAATAGGCAATATGTGACAGAGTATAGCTGGAGTTTTTTAGACGATCAGCATAGGGCATCTGCTTTAGGCCTTTGATTCTTTTAGTGAGGTATTTCTGTGACCTCTAGTTGTTGCAGATGTCGTGTGAGGTACATACCAAAGGGGACATTGTACTCTATAATGGGTCTAATGAGGGATGAGTACAGTGGGACAATGACCTCCTTTTTTCTGGATGAAAAGCCCTTAGTGATGAGGTGTGCCACATAGAAGGATTTCCTGACTGTGTGGCTATGTGGTTATCAAAGGTGAGACCACTGTCCACCTGTGTCCCTAAGTCTCTTATCACACTTTCGGTGTTTAGTGTACTGCCACCTATGTGGTAATTCACGGGTACATGTTTTTTCCCAAAGGGGATAACTATACATTTCTTGGCATTGAGCTTGAGCCCATGGCTCTGGCACCAAGCATCTGTTTCTGTAAGGCCCTTTTGTAGAATATCCACATCATTTGGGGATTCAATAATGGCTCCCAGTTTGCAGTCATCTGAAAACTTTGTTAGCCAGAGTCCCTTAGTGCTGGCCTGTACATCAGAGAAGTAGATGCCAAACAAGAGCGGTCCAAGGACTGAACCCTGAGGTACTCTGCTTGTCACTTGTCTGGAGCTGGATTTTGAGTCAGCTCCGTTTACAGTCTGGGTTCTGTCAGTAAGCCAGTTGGCACAGCTTAGTAAGTTTATTTATGATTCCAGAGTGGGGAATGGTGTCAAAGGCCTTGGCGAGGTCCAGATAGGCTGTGTGGACCACCTTACCCTCATCCACAGCTCTGGAGACTGATTCAAAGAAGTCAATCAGGTTGAGAAGACAAGATCGGCCCTTTACGAAACCAAACTGGGTGAGGTCTAGTGTTTGAAGGTTTCCAATGTCTTTGTTTATAAGTTCCATGATAATGCATTCCATGGCTTTGCATATCGGGCTCATCAGACTGATGGGATGATAGTTCCCAGGATTCAAGGTGGATCCTTCCTTGTGGAGTGGGATAACTGTAGCTGTGCGCCACTCATTGGGCATGAAGCCTGAGGTGAGGCTATGATTAAACATGACACTTAGGTGAAGTGCCAGTTCATTTTGTAGTTCATGTAGTACACAGCCTGGGATGTCATCTGGTCCCATGGATGCTGTATTCTTAGCTTTGGAGAGTGTGGTTTCTACCTGTGTGGCCATGATTACCAGAATTTGGCAATCTTTTGATATTGAGATGGGCCCTTTAGGGGTGAGAGGGGGGTGAAGTTGGCATTGAATCGATCTGCCAGGATATTGGTAATATCCTTGGGATCAGTATATTTAATGCCGTTCTGTTGTAGCTCAGAGCAGATCTGAGCATTGCCATTTAGATTCTTGACATATCTATAGAATGCCTTGTGGTTGTCCTTGGAATCTTTGGCAGTTTTATTTTCGTAACTAGCTTTGGAGGATTTTATGAGGGATCTCTGCTTCTTACTGAGGCTGGTGAGGGAGTTTTTTGCATCCTGGGATTTTCCTGTTTTCTGCAATAGTTTCTTCCTTTTGTTGTAAAGTTTGTTTATGGCAGGGGACCACCAGATTGGGTTCCTTTTTTTGGAGAAGACCATCTTGGCTCTGTTTGGAATGGCATGATTCATGCACAAGTGGATGTGCCCGCACAGTGCCTTAGTGTAGGATTCAGCAGTCGAACTTTCAGTTCCTGTCTGCATGGGTGTCATGAAGTTTGTCACTTCTGACTTGAATAGCATGAAGTTGGTTTTGAAGAAGTTTTTTATGGAGGTTTCCCTACTGGGGGGTGGGGGTGGGATGTGGACATCAAGGGTGATTAGCTTATGGTCAGACATGACCAATGAGGGGGTGACCACTGGTGTGGAGCATCGATTTCCTATGTTGGTAATGACCAGGTCTAGGATATTTGAGCCACTGGTGGGACTATGGATTAGTTGGTCCAGGGCACTGGAATTTATGAATTCCAAGAACTGTTGGGCAAAGGTGTTGGTACCTGAGTAGTTTTCCCCAATTAATGGCAGGGTAGTCAAAATCACCCAGTATTAAGGTGTTTGGTTGTATCTTAATATTTTCTAGTATGTTTAGAAAAGTGTGGTGAGAATCTTGGGGCATGGTGGGGGGCTCTGTAGCAAGCTACAATTTGGATTGCAGTCTTACCTAGTGTTAGTTGCACCTGTAGAATTTCAGATGCATTGTGTTGGGCAACTAGCATGGAGGTGCGAATATCCTTGGTGAATATGGACACTCCTCCAACTTTAGTGCTTTGGTGCTGGTTTGGTGGCTGAAAAGTGTGGTAAGAGTTGGAGTTGTAGCCTGGTATTGCAGGGGTGCTGTCTGGAGCCTTGAACCAGGTCTCAGTTACTGAACAGATATCAATGTTCTCCATTTTTACGAGTGCTCCGAGAAGTGCATTTTGAGGTTTAGACTTCTAGCATTGAGTAGCATTACCTTCAGATTTTAAATGCTTTTATCTGTTACAGTGGTGGTTTTGTCCTTTGAGCCCTGCCTAAAAAAAGGCATTATAGGGATGACAAGAGCCTTAGCCAGTAACCTGAATCCAGGGGCGACAGGTGCAGACCATCTCTGGCAAAGCATCATGGTTTGTCAATCATGTCATCCCAGGCAGACAGATACTGGATCCCCTTTGAATGATACCAGAAACTTAGCCATTTGTTGAAGTAAATCATTTTGTCTTATACTGTGGTATCATTCTGGGCGAAGGCAGAATGCTGCTCAGGGCTAGGGTCATGCCTGCCTGGGCCACATGATCTGAGAGCTCTTCCATGTTTCTTTTCATGTAGTGCAGGGAGGTATGTCACAAGTCATTCACTCCAACATGGACAATGACAGAGCACAGTATTTATTTTATGCCTTAAAGTACTGCTAATTTTCACATTTTCATTTAACCCAGGCAATGTACATGTGTCCATCAACAACTGCCATTTTAATTCCATCCTTTCTAAAATATTTTTCTGGCCATCAACCCTTGGATTGATAAATACTTTCTCTAATACTAAAAATGGGGAATGCATTGCAACAATCAATTGCAGTGAACCGAGATGTAAGATCTGTCAACAGTGAGCAAATTAACAAACAGTTATCTCAAAAAATGAGTTGTAATGTCACAGGAAGCAATAAATCTACTAAATCAAGTGATGAAGATACCCGTTAAATGGGAGCATTGGCCTAAGCCGTCCATTATGGCAATGAACGCATAGGAAAAGGAGAAGGGGTTGGGAGCATGGCCTAATGGTTAAGGAGTTTGCCTTACAAACACAAGATACAAGGTTTGAATCTCACAGGGCAGTTAGCCTAGTACTAATCTGAACCTATGGGTTGGGAGGGTAGCATAATGGTTAAGGTGTTTGCCTTACAAACACAAGGTGCAGGGTTTGAGTCTCACAAGGGATAATTGGCTAAGCTTAAAATGGCTCGCAAGGGCAGTTAGCTTAGTATGAACCTAAGAACCTAAGATCTGCAGCTGAACAACGTGGAAAAGAAACGAATGAAATATAAGTCATTGCAATGTGACAATGGACTTGTTTCATGAAACCATGTCCCAAAAGGACTAAGATTATGGTGTTTTCCAAATGGGATGGTTGAGGCTTCACTACTTCATCAGGAATTAACTGAATTTTCTGATCTGCAGGGATGTGCCTTTATGAAAATTTTAATTAAGGACAATATGAAGTAGATGGAGAAATTGAAAAAAAGAAGCTGAGATTTATATCAAATCAGTTATAACAGATCTCTTGTTTGAAAGGTATAAAAACACTTACATATGCATTACAACAAAACAGACCACAAGAGCTGAGAATTAAAGCAAAAAAATAAATAACGTGTGATGATCTGGACTACAAAAATAAATGTGTTTATCCAGTACATCAAAAATATAGAAATGATGATGAAGATTGCAATGTTTTATGGTCAGACAATGACACAGAGCACTATGATAATGAGGAGCAAGATCCTTTAGGGGAAAGGGTAGTGAAGAGGTCAGCCACATTGGTATAACACAAAATGAATCATGGACAAGCAATGCTCAACGTGGGTGCCCTACCCAAAACAGTTAACAAGGGCAAAGATGGAATCATCAATACATAACAAAGGTATTGTTAAAATTTTGGAATGTAACAATTTTAAAGTATATCATTTAGTACTTATGAGGTTGCCAAAGAACATTTCAGTATTTTTGAAAAGGGGCTTACATATGTTCCTGCATGTAGAATGGACTCGGTTTATTTCTGTTCTAGAACATAAATTATTTGTGAGAAAATTAAACTTGGGATTGGTTTTTGCTGCTAAGAGTGGGGGTGGAAGTAGTCAGTTCATAAGATGTAGCTGTTATAATCCGCCCCTCCACCTTGCACTTGTGTTTGAGAAAGTATGTGAAAAGGGTCTCAGACAATTATATGAAGACGGTCCAGTGTGGAGGTACTGTAAGCTGACACCAGCTGAAAGGAATATAGTTATTGAACTTTCCCACAACAACCCCATAAGATTGATGAAACCAGATATGGGGGAGGGATAGTGATTATGGACTGGGATGACTACTCAAGTAAAATGATGGACTTATTGATGGACAATGATCAATATGTGCAAGTGTTAACAAATGAGGTATATGTTGCATACACAGTATCACATCTGCCACTAAGACAGATAGTGGTTACCAGAGATTCCAAAACAGAAACATTGGCTAAATTCATTGATGGCAATTTGGAAAATGCAAATAGGGTAAAATATTCACTTGAGGCAACGTTTGTTACCATTAATATTAAAATTCTTTTGTTTTTTTGTTATACCACAAGACATGGGTTTAACATGGTTTAGTGACATGAAGGTTGAAATGAAAGAGTTAACAAGTTGTCACATCTGATGAAGTTTACAAATTAAAAGGCAAAATCCTTAAACCTAATACTCTTTGTGTGTTTCTTTATTTTTAAATCAGTATAGTGTTTGTTTTTATTTAAACTCCATAGCAGTGTTGGTTTATACTAGGAAGTTCTGGGTACGTCTTGCTTTGGTGTTTAATGTTTTTCTAGTTCAAGAAATGCTGTGACAATATCATCTACACACCATTTATTCAATGCAACATGTACTGTTTATTCTTCAAGAGCAGCAGGCATTGCATTTGTAGATGAGGCACTGGAAACTAAAGTTGTTTGCCAACAACAACATCTGTATTAGTAACAGTTGATTTGAATGTGGCATTTCCAGCTGACTTACTTCTGCTGAGATTGTGAACACCGACTTAGCATATATTATCATGTGGTTAACATTTCTTATGCTATATCATAAATAACCTTCTATTTAAACTGTTATGGTGTGATGCTAGTGATACACAGTTTCATGTAGTTCATCCAAAGTTACCAGTAAACTACATGTAATTGATTTCATTACAATAATAAGAGGTGTACATAGCCTACAAAGTGGCTCTAACTGCTAGACTCTTATTATCATTTTTAAGCTGTCTTCAATCTGGCTTTGCTGGACTAGTGTGCATGCATGCATGCATGCGTGAATTAAGTTAGACTACTTTAGTACGGATAATGTGTCCTTGTGTGAAGCAAATTTGAAATCTGTTACTTTGGTCATTATTATTGTTATTGGTTTTTGGCACAGAGACATCTGAGAAGAATGCAGTCTACAACGTAGCTGGCTTTGGGGTATGTCTGAGAATAAAATGACTGAGCCTGCTGAGTTGATAAAGTTAAAAAGTCATTAATCTGTCTTTTCAGGACTAGTGTGTATTTGTGTAAAGCAAACTGGAATATTTCACTGTGGTCATTTTTACCACAATCAGATATGTAATGTGTTCATAGTCAATAAAATGGCTGTGATTAAGGAGTACAGGTATTGGTGGGTTAGAATTACATCAGTACGAGTGGCATTTTATGGTTGAAATGTTCAAAAATTGAAATTTTTGTCATTATTGATTAACACATTTTGTTTCATTGCTTACTGGAAAAAATGTCCAAAACTACAAATGTAAAATTCACCCTAACAAATATTGCTGTACTAAACAAGAAATATAATGTAAAACCATCAGGAAGGTGAATCCAAAAGAGCACATGTATTTATGCAGGGTCCTAAAAATATATGTGGGGGGCATGGTTTGAAAACAGCCTAGGACCCAAGGTACACTTAATCTACCACTGATTATACACTTGTGCAACATTAAGATTCACTGTGTTTCCCTGTTTGCCTATATGTTTTAGTGATCATAGCAGCTGTTGCATATTATTTGGGTAGGGAAGGGCAGGGTAGGGTAGGGGACTAAGTCTTTCACCATT
>NC_056745.1:17067972-17090472 GCF_019279795.1 Protopterus annectens
AGATGATAAAATTCAATCAACAGTAAGTAATGCAGATGTAGTTCAGCAGCCTCCAGTTACATTCTGTACTCAACCCTTAGGGGGAAAAGAATTAGGTTGCCACAATGAGGATGTATCTGTTACAAAACAATGCTTAACTTAAAACATCACTATCACACTGACAAACAGAACAGTCTGTATGACAGTAAGCACTAGCCCACCAATGTTCCCAAGGTGAAATGCATGAAAATGTACAGCCATATACCTTCATCTGTCTTACTACTGATATCCCCTCACATGTTATAACAGCCTAGGTTATGTATGGTGCATACCCCTTCCCCATAGCCTGACTTACAGGAGCATATAACACTGTTACATACACTGACCTCTGGACTGCAGAAGGGCACACATGTTTTGTCCAGCTGTAGCCCACATATATATGGACCCTACCCCACAATATGTGTGGGGACCACAACAGCACTGGAATGATGGCAGGAATGGCAGAATGACATAATCCCAGGACACTACATAACAACCCCTGACTGAATGTCATATGGACAAAGCCTGGCATGTAGGTGGAGGACAGAGACTGGAACACAGGGCCATATTTGAAATAGTGTTGTTATACAATGAGAAAGTTGTTGGTGTTACAGGATAGTCTGAAACATACCCTTAGTCAGGAATATGAAGTCAGAAACACAAATGGATGTAGCCATGTACTGATAGCACTCAACAGACACAATGCCAGTGATATAGCTGACACAAGACATGTGTGGTTGACAGACAAAACAAACAGGCAATCCTCTGGCCATCATGTGGATAGGCCCACAGTTAAGAGCTATGCAGACAGACTGCATTCCATGCAAAACTAGTTTATACACACAAACCCTTGAACACTGGTGTTATACAATGCATATAACAACACTACTGACACTGTCTGTAGGTCTTGAACCTTATACAAATATGTAGCTTGCCTGAGTCTGCAAGTTCTCTTGTAAGAGGCATTGCTAACTGCTGTCTGCAACACTGCTGTCTACACACAGGAAGGATGTCCTCCATACAGGGAAGGTAAAGGGACCACGCTCACCTGATGTAGGACGTTATCGTAGTGGGTTACCATGACAGTGGTAATTGGAAGTACGACACAGCATGCTGTATGCAGGTAGTAAGTGGTGCACACTGATTGGTGCAGAGGCCATCACCTCATCATGTGCATCACCTACAAAAGCCATGCTGCAATCTATTCAAAGCAGCTCAATCCATTTAGTAGAGAAAGACTGAGAGAGAGAGAGAGAGAGAGAGATAGAGAGAGTGAAAGCCAAAAAAAGCAAATGCAACAAACAAATAAAAAAACACATCCATCCAGCTGTCCACACAGCAAACTATCCAGAAGAGACATCATTCCCACAACAAGTATGTGAAGTATATATGCATGTAATTGAAAGTAGTACTTGGTCCATAATAATGGGGTAGATGATGTGGAATGATTTATATGTGCCATCAGGTGTTGTTGTTGTGATGATGTCCAGCTGAACAACTGCTATGGATGATAGTGTCTGATATGATATGATATATGATAGTGTCTGTCCCTGTGGGGAGTGGGCCATAGCTGTCAACTGTGCAGATCAGCACTGACTGACAAGATATAAACCATCACAGTGTGTGTCGTGTAATGCAAGACATGTATATTAGTGTGGCTAATAGCTAGTGGTGGAAGCAATGCCATTATGATGGACACATGGGTGCCAGAGCCCACCACTTGCAGTACAATCATGTTAGCATGTAATGTAGCAAGCAGAAATGCCATAGGTATGTAATAGGCTTATTTGCAATCTGTCCCAATATATACCCCCTAATGTTAGGCTGTGTCCACATGTGGCACCTGTCTGTGTTGTAGAAAGGCAGAACAGTGCAGCTGTGCAGGAAGTAGAGTTAGAGAGTGTGTACCTGATGTCTGACTGCACCCTGTATATATATATATATATATATATATATATATATATATATATATATATATATATATATATATATATATATATATATACACACACACACACACATGTCTACAGATATACAGACACGTGTGTGTGTGTGTGTGTGTGTGTGTGTGTGTGTGTGTGTGTGTATATATATATATATATATATATATATATATATATATATAGATATAGATGTATATATATATATATATATATATATATATATATATATATATATATATATATATGTGTGTGTGTGTGTGTGTGTGTGTGTATATATATATATACAGCAGTACGTGTGTGCAAACTGGACAGTTATGTCAGGTGTGAACCCCATGTTGGGAACACATTGCCCTTGTTTGTGAAGCTGGGATTGGGAATTTGGGGAAGGATAGCAGGTATATTTGTGGAGGTGGATTGGGTTGGAAGATAGGGAAGACAGCTTACAGGGGTGGTATATGACACATGTGGTGGATAACACCCTGGATGGGGAGTGTCATCTGTGATGTGGAAGCCCCATGAGCCCCCAGATGGAAACAATGGGATCAAGCCCCCCACCCATGGCCAGTCACAACATCAGCTTCATGGCCCTGAAGGTGCCTGGGCTGGAAGCTGAGCAGGTAGAGCATGTGGACCCTGTGAGTGTGTAATGAGGGCCTCAAGATGCTGTAGCTCATCCCCCAAGTCTCTGTGGGGCTCCCTATGCCCCAGACCCTGGACCTGACCTCGGGTGATGCATCATGTCTGTGTGTTCTGCCAGGAAGGGGTGAAAACCATTCCCTGAGATGGTTCCACCTGAAGGTAGTACAGAACCAGTAGATGGGAACGTCCCAGGGTGAGTCCTACATGTGATGTGGCCTGGTAACATGGCTAGATGAGGTGGGAGAAATGGTTCTGCTGGCAACTGTTCCCTAAACATGCTATTGTGTCACTGTTATAGAACATATGTGGGTAGTAATAGTCCACACATTCCTGGATCATGTCCATCAGCATGCATAGATATCCCCAATAACACAAAGCAACAGATGTGCAGCAATCACATAGCAAACAGAACACATGCATATATGAAACCATAGTAGCCCTTACAATGGCATGCAGGTGACATTGTTCATAACAGGCCACCAATGATAGTGTCCCCACAGGGAACATGACTACAATCACTTAGCACAAAGTGTTGTACAACACAATATATGTCTCAATGGCAGGTATTCTGCAGACATGCCTATTGAGTTGTGTGATCAGATTGTTGTTGCAGATATGTTGGGGGGGAGACAGATGTGTATTAAAAGTTATGATAACCTTGCTGTATGAGGTCCTCAGACCTGTTTCCATCCTTATGTCTTTCAGGAAAGATGTCCCGTGAGCGGCTTCCCGGTTATACAGTGGAGGAGAATTATGTCATCATCTCATACCTGTTGCAACACTACCAGATTTTGTTCAGCCAAACAGCCCATGAGCAGCAGGAGAGGGCCGCCCTATGGAATGAACTTGTCCAGAGCGTAAATGATGTCAACCTGCATAACCGCAGTTATGAGCAGGTCCGGCATCATTGCATGGACCTACTTTGCCATGCCCATCAGCATGCTGCTGCAGTTAGGGTGGATCAGCTTGCAACAGCGGGGTACATGCCATCCAGCCACCCCAACACATGTTGAGGAGCTCCTTGCCAGCCTCATGGCACCTGCCTGCCCGCACACACAAAACCTGGTGGATAGCATAGTGGAGGTGGGTGCTACCTACTCAATGGCAGAGGAGCATGCAGTTAAGGCCACAGGGCACATCAGTAGACCACTGTTGTGAATCCATCTGCATCTGTACATTCAAATCATGCATATGTCAGATGATATATATATATATATATATATATATATATATATATATATATATATATATATAGTCTGTTTCTGCATAGTAATAATAAAAAGATGTGCATAATCTGTAGTAATGTGAGTTTGTACTGTTGATGTACTGTAATGCTGCATCCACCCTGGAGCAATGCCACAGCTGTGACTACTGACATCACATCTCTCACACACTTATGTAGGTCCCTCTGGTATACCTCCAGGGCAGCAGGCTGTAGCTGGTAAGTATGGTGTTTGTTCAGGTTTGCCTAAACACCATCATGTTATGGCCATGCTATATTCCATGCACACATTTAACACACCTACCCATAATGCATGCTGTACATGTTCACGTATTGTTGCTGTTAACTGCACTGCATCACAGTGATCACCATGATGGTGTATCTGAAGGGTATGTCAGACTACTGCAATATAACTAACATCCTGTCATTGAAAATGTGTGGACAGAGATGAACATAATGGTGGGACAAATGGCCTACAGTAGGGACACGTTCATAGGTTCATAGGTTCATAGGTAAGTACTAGGCTATCTGCTCAAGGGCATTTATAAGCCTAGCCAGAATGTGTTGGCTTTTGCCCCCTTCTTAGATTAGTTCCCTGTGCCTCTGTCCAGCAGAACCATTAGTTCCCTGTGCCACTGTCCAGCAGAGCCACTGCAGTGATCCCCGGGATACATTTTCTGTTTCCCATCCACCCATCAAAGTTTCTCTTGAAGAGTGTTAGTGAGGGGCTCTGCCTGATGTATATTAGAATCCTGTTCCAAAGCATGGGGAGTTTCTGGGATAGGAATCTATCCCACCGGCATGTCCTATTTATCACTGTTGTGAGGTTTGTATCTCTAGAGCATGTGGCTCTCCGGGATTTGATTTTTTTAGGTGGAGCATGTCCATCAATTCTGGGTTGGACATGGCCTTGTATGTCAGGCAGAGATCACCTCTGAGTAAGCGGTATGCAGCCGAGTACAGCTGGAGTTTCTTGAGTCGGGCTGCATAGGGCATCTGTTTGAGGTCAGTAATCCTCTTGGTGAGGTACTTTTGTGGTCTTTCCAGCTGTTGAAGGTGTCTTGTAAGGTACATCCCAAATGGCGCATTGTATTCTATGATGGGTCTAATGAGTGATGAGTAGAGAGGCACAATAACCTCTTTTGTTCTAGATGCAAACCCTGTTGTGATTAGGTGGGCCACATAGAAGGATTTGCTAACCACCTTGGCAATCTGATTATCAAAGGAGAGATTACTATCTACTTGGGTCCCCAGATTGCTTATTACATTTTCTGTATTTAGGGGACTACCACCTATGTGGTAGTTCATGGGTACTTTGTTTTTTCCAAAGGGGATGACTATGCACTTTTTGGCATTTAGCTTGAGGCCATGATTTTAACACCAGGTATCCGTCTCAGTGAGACTCATATGGAGGGTGTTTGTATCAGCCAGAGAATCAGTTATGGCCCCTAGTTTGCAGTCATCTGTGAACTTGATCAGCCATAGTCCTCCTATGCTTGCCTGTACCTCTGAGAAGTATATACCAAACAGGAGGGGTCCTAGGACTGAACCCTGGGTGACACCACTTGTAACCGGTTTAGAGTTGGACATAGAGCCTGCAACTCTCACCATGTGGGTTCTATCCATGAGCCAGTCGGCAACCATTCTCATGATGTAGGGGTTTATGTTCAAGCTGGTGAGCTTGTCTATAATACTAGAATGGGTAATGGTGTTGAAAGCCTTTGCAAGGTCCTGGTAGGCTGTGTGGACCTCCTTTCCCTGATCTAATGCCTTGGTAACCATCTCAAATAAGTCCACCAGGTTTAGGAGGCATGATCTGCCCTTAACAAAGCCAAACTGGGTAGGGTCCAAGGTTTGGAGGTTCCAAATGTCTCTGTTAATGAGTTCCATGATGATGTGTTCCATAGCCTTGCAGACCAGGCTAGTCAGGATTATAGGGCAATAGTTCCTGGGGTCCGTTGTGGCTCCACCTTTGTGGAGTGGGATAACTGTTGCTGTGCACCACTCTGTGGGTACGTAGCCTGTAGAGAGGTAGAGTTTGAACAGTGTGTATAGGTGAGGGGTTAGTTCATTTTGGAGCTCTTGTAAGACACAGCCTAGGATACCATCCAATCCCATTGAAGCTGTTTTAACCTGTGTATCGATGATTGATGGGGCCCTACATTCTTCTGGTATGGTTATGGGCCCTTTTGGGGGTGAGAGGTGGTGAAGTTTGCACTAAACCTGTCTCCCAGAATTTTGGCAATACCCGTCAGTTCAGTGTATTTTGTGCCATTCTGCACTAAACTCAGAGTAGATCTGAGAGATTCCACTTAGGTTCTTGACATAGCTAAAGAACACTTTGTGGTTATCTTTGGAGTCATTGGCAATTTTTCTTTCGAAACTAGCCTTGGATGATTTAATGAGGGAGTAGTTTCTTGCTGATACTGATCAGGGATGTCTTTCCTTCTTGGGATTTTACTCTTTTCTGTACTAGTTTCCTCCTTCTGTTGTATAGCTTGTTTATGGCAGGGGTCCACCAGACTGGTTTCCTTTTCTTGGAGTTTTGGTTTTACTTGGGATAGCACGATCCATGCATTCCTGCAGATGCTCATAGAGTGCCTTTGTAAAGGTTTCAGCAGCTTGGACAGCATTGTCCTTTAGCATGGGGGCTGTGAACCTTTCCACCTCGGTCTTAAGTAATGTGAAGGTTTTTCATGGTGGTTTCCTTGATTGGGGGTGGGGGCAGAATGTGGATATCCAGAGAGATTAGTCTATGGTCTGATCTAACCAGCAGAGGGTTGACCTCCGGTGTGGAACACCAGTCTCCCATGTTGGTGATGACCAGGTCCAATATGTTGTTCCCTTTGGTGGGGGTGTTGACCAGTTGATCCAGGACATTTGAGTTTATAAATTCTAGGAAGCATTGGGCAAGGGAGTTAGTACTTGAGTAGTTCTCCCAGTTTATGTTTGGGTAATTGAAATCACCCAGTATTAGGGTGCTTGGTAGGACCTTCATATTTCCCAGTATCTCCAGAAATGTGGAATGGGGGTCCTGGGCCATGGTGGGTGATCTGTGGCAAGCTACAATTTGGATTGCAGTTTTTCCCATTGTTAGTTGCACATGGATGATCTCTGATGCATTGTGCTGCACAACTTACCTGGAGTTGTTGGTACCCTTGATGAATATGGATACACCCCCACCTATTGTGTTTCGGTCCTGGTTCTGTGACCGAAAAGTATGGTATGAGTTATAGCCTAGTAGTGCTGGGATGCTCTCAGGAGCCTTAAACAAGGTTTCTGTTACTGCACATATGTTGATGTTCTCCATACTGAGGAGTGCCTCGAGTGCGTGCATTTTGAGGTTTAGACTTCTGGCGTTGAAACATCACCCTTATACAGTGCTACAGCTGTGTTTATACCAGTATTACAATGCCAACTGTTACAGATCTACACTACGGCATATCACAATACTGCAGTCCACACCCCTTACAACCTGCAAGGTGGTCCTAACATGAGCAATGAGTGTGTGATATGGGATCGTATGTTAGGACAGAAAATATGGGTAATACATACCTTCACAAACACTGGAAGCATATATGTGCACACACCCTAGACAAAACATAGTGGAAGCAGCTGTTGAGGTACTAACCGCATGCATTCTTCATGGGAATGCACCTTCCAGCAAGTACACGTCTCCAATGTCACACCAAGAAATGTTCTGCTGTCCAAGACGTTTGGCCATCAAATGTGCCCACTTACCTGCAACAGAGGCAGCCATGGCTCACACGTATCTTACATGCCATGGTGTGGACTCCATACACAACAGGTAGCACCCAGGAGTTGGACATGTAGCCATACCTCACCATCACATATACCATGGCAAACAGTGCAGACAATCATGTATGTGGCGAGTATGTATAGGACAGGAATAATGTAGGAAATAAACAGATGCCCATCCAAGACAGATGATGTCACATGTAGCAAACCAGTCATGCAGGCTGCCTAGTAACATACCACAACACTGAGGGAGTTGTAGGAATGTCTAGCAATTGCTAGCCATGCAGTACCCATGTTAGCAACTGCCTGGGTTCTGCATCCAAGTGGCCCATGGGTCAGGGTAATCATATGGGACAGTTGTACCACAGGAAACATCAGCCAGGCCTCTCTACAAGTAGTGTATGCATAGCAGGAAAGGTCCCCAGAATGCATGTGTTGCAATGTGCACTGGTGTACCAAGGCCACATTAGAAACCTACAGACAGTATCACGTAAGATACATGTGCTGCACAATCAACACCTCACCCCACCTCAGGCCCACCATCCCCATCTGTACCTTGCTGGTGCCAGTGTACACCTGTAAATTTGCCATTCATTACCTGGGCTTGGCTGCTATACATGGTGTTCAGTGTTTTGGACACTGCAAACTGACAAACATGTGTAGGCCATAGTTGTCAAGTATCTCAAAAAAGGCTGAAGGTGGGGAGGAGGTGTCATCATGACACAACAGTGCACTGCAGCAGTGATCCACAGGATGCTACAAATGGCTGTATCTGCACACAAATAGGGTCAGATACTGTGGCAGACATAACCCTGACTCCACAGCAATAGTGAAGGCAGCGTGTGAACTCCAGGGGATGTGCACGTGAATTGACCTTGCAATCATGCACAGTTGGGGGACATGTGTAGGGCAGACTGACCAAATACTGGCAAATGCAGATGACTCATGCTAGTGCACCCCTGCCAGGAATAGTGACAGCTGCAGTACACATAACAGTAGGTGCAACAAACTATAATGATAGGGGTGTGCACACATATGCACCCACAAAGTGTATGCATCTCAATCAGCATCAGCACAACTAACAAATTTGTTTGACACAGGAGTTATGCTGTTGCCATTCTGTTGGTGCTGCCAGTAAGGAGGGTTTTGTTCTTTTATTTGCATGAGTTATGCTACGTGTGTGTGTGTGTGTGTGTGTGTGTGTGTGTGTGTGTGTGTGTGTGTGTGTGTGTGTGTGTGTGTGTGTGTGTGTGTGTGTGTGTGTGTGCGTGTGTGTGTGTGTGTGTGTGTGTGTGTGTGTGTGTGTGTGTGTGTGTGTGTGTGTGTGTTTACTGTTAAGCAATGACATACTGGTCTTAAAGTGCATTTCTTGTTTTCCCCTCACAGGTGGTAAGGTGGGTCATGGTCCCTCCTGCATGCAATCTGATGTTAGTGTCCATACAGACACTGAAAATGATGATAGGTGTGCTGAGGCACAGGTGGGGTTGTCAGAGGCTGAAATTGTGCCATCGTTTGACATCCCCCTGTTATCCACCCCATCTCAACACACAGTCACAGTGACTATAGATACCTCATCACCAGTAGCCATAGCAGAGGGACAGTTGGCAGTTGGTGGAAGTGCACAAGAAAGTGTGGTATCTACAGCTGCTGTGTCTGGACACAGCAGCCAAAGCTGGATGTCCGGCAGGATACCACATAGGCAGATGTACAGGGGTGCTCATGGCAGGGCTGCTGGTCATCTTGCCCCTGGCAGAAGTACCACATCTGGTACCATCAGACACATGTTTCAGGCTGTCATGAAGGCCCAGGCATGTATGGAATGATACACCAGACATGGTCTGAGGCTGCAGAGGGCTGCTTTTTCAGCTGTAAGTGACATCAAGTGGTGCCCGCCAGTATTATACAGAGGTCATGGATAGACGGTGGGGTGATACGGTGGGCCTCCTTGACCACGGATTGTATGTGCTACAGCATGTGGTGGGAATAGTGCAATGGTCATGTGGACGTAGGCCAGCAACACCAACATCTGGAAGTCGACGTGGACATGCAAGGACACCAAGCTGCTCCCATAGTGGCAGTAACAGCCCCAGCACTGGAGGAGGATGCTGTCCACACCACACCACAGCAGACCACATGCACATGGCCCAGGCTAGGACCTGGTTCCAGCGGACATATGTCATCATCAGGGGAGAGTAGCATATCAAGGCCTGTACCTGGATGTGCCTGTGGAACCCCTGGCAGGCACAATTCTCATGCCCATGGCCAGAGGCAGTGAACTGCACACCCTGCCAGGTATGGTCTGCAGCTGTCCAACAAACACCTGTATAGGGCAGCCACATGGTGGAACTGTGTGCATGCATACTCACACACAATACAAACACACTTAGGGCAACCCCATACCTACACACATCACATCACCACGGCCATATCAGTAATTAGAACCCCTCACACACACACATGGTGTCAAATGTATGGCCCAGCCTAGGTCTCTGGAAAACCCACAACACACCCTGTGTATATGATGATACATGTGCCACATCCCTGTAATCCATAACATTGATGCAGGGATAGGCTAATATGGTTCTGATGCACACGGTGACCGTACTACAGTACATGTCAGGTAGTGTCCAGCCATGATGCATTATAGCTGTTATTAACACTGAGTGATTGTGGTCTCCATAATGTTATCCATTTGTGTTGTAGGTGTCCATGTGTCAGCAGGAATATGGTCTGCTGTCATATCTCACAAGGGTATAGCACTGTGGTGACACCTTGGCTGTGCCATATCCTGGGTACAGGTGAACACATGTCACAGGTCTGTATAACAGTTACTGCCTGTGCCACATGGCCAATAGGTCTGGGGGAGGTGTATACAGGTGAGTGCATGGTGGAAGATGTTAGCAGCCCTTCTACAGTGGGAAATGGTAGTTGTATTGGGTGGTACATACCACATTTGTGTCTATAACGCACACAGAGGCATAGTTATTGATGCACTACACAGCAAATACTGTACACACGGATGTATGTACCTGTGCAAGTAACCCATTGCAGCCTATGTAAGTCCACCAAGCCAGACTACACAAAACAACACATTGTGGAATATGCAGTCGGGTAGTTTAATGTCATTGACAATGGTATATGTCTCCTTCCCCAATGTAGTGCAAACATCAATACGGTAAACATATGTGTGCTGGTTTGTGTGGCACACCCCTACTCTTTGGAGGGTGAGAGGTGCTGTAGAACCACAGATAGTGTGATAGACAAATACCTAACCTGTTAACATGAACTGTACAGTATTACAGCCAGCTACACGGGGGATACACTCAACAGTAACAACAATGATGTTGGCTGTGTTCACAACAGCCATACTTAGCTATATATACCAAGCCCAGTATCACTGCACACCTATACAGTGGGGTAGAGGCCATTTACAACACTAGTAGTTGTTGTGATGGAATGTATGTCCACAAGATGATACCTGTGACATGTTAGCATATGCCACGCAGTTCTTGGCCAGATGACCCCCTGGGACATGTATATTCTGCAACCTGAAGTAGATCCCTTCACATACATGCACACTCTTACTTGGCAACACTGGGACTAGACCCCTAACTAGGTATGTAGTGCTACTGATGTGTGTGGCTTTAATTGCACATACTACACAGCTTTTAGGAGGAGGTGTGTTCCAGGTTACATGTTACATGCAGAACATCCTCAGGCATGTACAGTATGGTAATGGTGGATGTAATGGTTCTATATGGGCAATACATAGTGTGACATACTTTCATATACACATTTACAAACACATAACAGTCAGACACACATCCAAGAGACCTGAGCATATCAGTGCCAACTACCTTGTCAGTGTGTCCATTGTGTTACAGGTAGGTTGCACACAGCACATGCATAACTGGGCTGGATAGTGTTATTAGGTACCTGTATGATTGATGGTGACAGTGGTGATCATATGGTACATGGAACATGTACCGGGGTACCATGGTGTAATGACAGTATACCCAGCACACACACCCCCATTGGATAATGTATGCACTGGAACCCCATGATGACAGTCTGACATACCCACCATCACACAATGACCAAGACTGCAACACAACCCCTTGTCCAACCCAAGTGTGCTACTACAGGGATATGCATCTAATGCACATGCCACAGGCATAGTGATGCATTGTCATGCCTCTCCTATGGGCGGCAATATCACTATCCCTAATACTGTGTGGCAATGTGTATTGTAATAGGAGTATGTGGCCTCTGAATGCTGTACCCTACATATGTACACACACATGCACACATACACACACTTGCCAGAACTCAGTAGGTATCCCATGCCTATCAAAACATTTGTACAACAGTGATGTGCTGGTACTGCAAGACCCAGGTAGCTCTTAGGGAGAGGAGTGTAACAAGGTACATGTAATGTACGGTACAGCAGCAGCCACATCTAACTATGGAGATGGGTGGTGCAGCGGGTGTGAAGGACATCAGGGTATTCCCAACTACAGGTCTACAAACACACACTGATATTCTCAGTAATGCACATGTACACATTTGTCAGTACTGGTGTGCATCGGTGCAGGCATAGCTGTGTACCACGCTATTGTCCATGGAGAGATGGGAATTGTAGGGGATGTGTGTACAGCGGTATCATGCCATTTGCCATGTGCCAGCAGTCCATCTAACAACAGACACACAAACAAAAGAACAGAAGGCTCGGGCTTTGCAAAAAGATGACCACCAAGTAGATGTAATTTTAGCGCTTTCTTCCACTTTAATTAAAAACATGGACTTCATCAGAAAAACGGGAACTCTCCCATGTTCCCATTTTTATACAAGACAGGAAGTGATGTAAAATGACTAATGAGTAAATTAATAGTTATTGTTTTTACAAGAAAATTGCATTGTTATTGAACCATCATTAATACAACGTGTCATAAAACATCGTTAAAATAATACAAAACATTACTTATGTTTTCTCATAATAAAATCATTGCTATAAAAATTATTGTTATGTTTTAACCTTGTTTGCAAGATATATATATATATTTTTTTTTTGTTATATAAATCTACAACAACTGTATAAAACTAGTTCATTCTTCATTATATGATGAATGTTATAAATTTCCATCCATGACCAAATTCAACATATATCTATCTGTTAGAAATCTAGATGCAAACATGTATGTGCTTATTTCATATTATGTACATATTTTAAATGAATAATTAAATAAGCAAACTACCAGAATACATTCACTGATGAATATTAATAGAAAATTAATTTAAATTTATCAAATATTCTTAATCCTACACATATAACGTAATATATTTACCCATGAATATGTAGATTTCATATTTGCAAAATTATCCAAACTTTGAAAATACAGAAACATTTGATTTTCTAATGCCCCTTTTACTATCGACTAATAAATCTATAAGTACATGACTCCAAAACGAAGCCTAAACAACTAACCTATTTACATGATTAAAAATACAAAAACATTTAATTTCTTAATGCCCCTTCTACTATCGACTAGTGGATCTATAAGTTCTTGACTCCAAATGGAGCCTAAACGACCAACCTATGGACATAATGAATACAAAAAATAATTAATCATGTACATAATCTATTATATTTGTTAAAACTACCTGTATAATATAAAACATTTTATGTTTATAGTGTCATTTAACCCTGGGGAAGAATCAGCCCCTAATATTAACTGCCACAAAGTCTCTGAATGCTGTACCCTACATATGTATACACACATGCACACATACACACACTTGCCAGAACTCAGTAGGTATCCCATGCCTATCAAAACATTTGTACAACAGTGATGTGCTGGCACTGCAAGACCCAGGTAGCTCTTAGGGAGAGGAGTGTAACAAGGTACATGTAATGTACGGTACAGCAGCAGCCACATCTAACTATGGAGATGGGTGTTGCAGCGGGTGTGGAGGACATCAGGGTATTCCCAACTACAGGTCTACAAACACACACTGATATTCTCAGTAATGCACATGTACACATTTGTCAGTACTGGTGTCCATCGGTGCAGGCATAGCTGTGTACCACGCTATTGTCCATGGAGAGATGGGAATTGTAGGGGATGTGTGTACAGCGGTATCATGCCATTTGCCATGTGCCAGCAGTCCATCTAACAACAGACACCACTGTGGTGACCCTCAGGATGAGAGTGCCATGCATCAACCAATTCTCTGGGTGCCTCCTGCAGAGGGCCGGTGAGGTGCTCCAGTTGACATGTATGCAACATGTATTACATAACATGGTTAGTGTATGTCTTGGAGACCTGTACCCAAGCATGTTCTGTTGACTGTGGTAGTGTAGTTGAGGTATCCATGGCGTGTGGTGTATACAGGGTGTTGAGTCCTATCTGTGGCATTTATGACACAGCTGGCCATACATGTCAGTGTCAGTCAAGCATACACTGCCTGTACATATCCAAGATGGATACCTGACATCTGCACATCTGTACATGGACTGACAGACATCAGTTCACCAACTAGCTATGTATTAGGATGAATGTGTTGACAGATAGGCATCTGACACCGATAGGTATGCCATCACTACATGATGGCAGCCTTCACTGACATTTGCTATACACACAGTAGTCTACATTTATTATCCACATGAACAAACCTTTAAATACCAAAGTAACCAAAAAAAAAAAACAAGAAGGCAACGGATTCTTCAACACTTTATTCTTTCAAGTGCTTTCACATTATCCACATGTCAGATCATTATCCATCAGAAAATACATATTGAGACACAGCTCACACACCAGGAATATGACAGTGAGGACTCAGAGTCCATCTTTGCATCCAGAGGTGTTTGTTTCCAGTACTACAATTAGCAATCTACTCTTACTTGCAAAAGTACTGTCAACAGTAGTAACATAATGATACACTACATGCCAGTGTGACTGCATATACCCTGGGATACTACCCTTGTATGTAACACATTCACACAGATAAGAGTGTTGTACAAGCCATATATACTCATGTGTCCCAGACAGGAGACTCACCCCCATTGCTACTGTAATGACAGCACATAGCTACATGTTATGTACATGGCATTACATGCACTTATTACAGATGTCATTACCCTGCTATGTTATCAGACTGGGATGTGAGAACTGGTTACCAGGGCTGAGCCATGCATAGCAGGTGTCAGCATTGCTGCAATATAACAGCTGAGCACATTTGCGCACTGGTAAGCGAAGGCTACACAGAGTAAGATCCTGTACATTTAATCGTACATTAGCAGTGCTTAGCTTTGCCTTAACCGCTCTGTATCCAGCAGCCCTTGTTCTGCCCAACAACAAAATAAACAGCCCTTGCACCCAGGACCCTATACACTATAGTCACAACAGTCAACCATTATGCCATGGCAGCTGTGAAGACAGCTGTTGCTTTTCCAATATATCTGTCAGTACACATATTGAATAGTATTGAACAACTGCTGTGACTACAGCAATTGTGTAGTACTTGTTAGTGATATTACTGTTACATCACATATGTTGTTATATCTAAATAGACACATATTAGATACATACAGTGAGATACATCACATGACATGGCTATGGATATATACATATACATATGTAGGTATATGTGTACATGTACATACACATATATATTCATATATATGTATTTATATACATCTGTATAGTGCATCATATATATGGCCATATATAGATCTCTCGGTATATATATATATATATATATATATATATATATGTGTGTGTGTGTGTGTGTGTGTGTGTGTGTGTGTGTGTGTGTGTTAAATAAATTCGTTAGAGTCAGACTGTAAAAATCATTGAGTTATTCAAACACAATGTCAATTAATAACAAACAATAATGCAGGAGAGCTTGAGTATCTTAAAGCTCTAATGTACATTAGGAGGCAAAAAACCATACACAAAGTTTGTATAGAATTTTGACTGCTTTATTGACCAAAACACATTGGTTATATACATTTCATTATCAGTTTTGCCCACCTCACTGGTGTGGTCAGTGACAGGGTCTTTACATCATAGTAATTCATAAAAAGTGCTGAATTTGTGTTTTCAAAAGTCCTTTTCCCATGAGAATGTTGCAGCCTTGCAAGCAGCTGGTCAGTCACGATGACCTCCTGAGGATGTAGCCAATTCAAGGTTCTCTGATTAGTTCAAATACAATAGATGTATGTCTTCCTTAAAGCCTCCCTTTGTCTTTCTTGTTCCCAGCTGCGCACTATCAGAGATAGTGCACACAAGGCTACTCTCCTGGTGGAGGCAGGAAAGAGGACACATGCGAACAGATTTATTATTTTCTAACTTTGCAAAATAATCTTTACTTGAAAGACATGAGCCAGACTGCATCTGCAAGCTGCCAAGGTCAAATTTCTGATTACACTGCAGCTTGTGCTTCAAGCAATAATGTGCAGGTTTATTTCTACTATTATTCTAGTAAGACAGAATTAAATGCATTACCTAACCTTTATTCTTTTATTTTAAGTACATTTATTCCTAACTAAAGCACACATTTCTCTATATATTTGATCACACAACTTATATATGTTTGAATGATTAAATACACATCTTCCTAAGCAGCACACATTGTAAATATATTTTCTAGGCAGCATGTATGTAAATATATTTTCTAAGCAGCACATTGTAAATATATTTTCTAGGCAGCATGTAGATTTTTCTAACATTCTCCCTCCTTTTAATGCATTTAATACTATGTGAAACATAAACAGTATTAGTTCATTTCTTAGCCTTTTCCTTTCAAGGACTTTCAGCTAAGTAAGTCATTTGTTTTATATTTCAGATAGACTTTCACTTGGTATCAACAAATTCAATTCTATATCTTGGTACATAGTTTCAGTCACTGATACATCAACTAAGTCTTTAACTAATTTTTCACACAGGGTATCCGCAGCAGACACATGCTCCAATTATGAGCAGTACCACACAAATTGCAATCAGAATGTTCATAAGGACCGACCCCACCCCCAAACAGATTCTGGAAAAAGTTCGTCAGTGGGTTTGGGCCTGGTTCTGCCATTGCTGACACCTGCTGTATTACCTCCAGGTGATCATTAATTTCATGCTGGTTGTCTGGAATATGCACAGCATTCTTCTTTGATAAGCGCCGTACCACCTCTGCCGCTAGGGTGAAGTCGAGAGCCATTCGGTTCTGTAATACAACTGTTCTCATTGCATTCATCTCATCAGTCACAAGTTCAAGAGCGGAAAAAGTCGCATTGCTCATTACTTGAGAAGTTTTGACAATTTTCTCAATTCCCAAATCGATTTGACTGCTCCATAGGTTGGGAATATTCCAGCCCAGGATATAACACTGTCACTCAAGTCCATATGGGTCAATTTTTCTTTGTCCTTCACACGCGAATGATCCTTCCAGCTTGCTTCAATCTTACCCACTGGATTAGTAGGTTTTCTGACTGTATTTTCAGCTCGGTGAGCTACATCTCTTACATTACGTATTTTACCCAGGGGCAATTCTGCAGTATGTCTTATGGCTGGAACCAGATAACCCAAAAACAACTGCGGACCAATTCTCAGGTAACCATTTATAGGCCTTTTTCCCACAAACAAAATAACAGTTTTCTACTTTTGTACTGATGCGGGTTAACCCTGAATGAAACATTTTCTTATCTATAACAGAGAATTGTCTATATATTTCAGGAGATTTTTGCACATTTCTCAATGTTGTTTTCATCAAGCTTAAATATGAATCATAATTCGTGCTGCAACTAGTACCTTGGTCTATAGGTTTTATATAACATTTGTAAGACACAGTTATGTTACAGTTACTCCAACCAACCTGGAGTGTATCATTTTAACAAAACAAACAATTCCTTTCTGAGTAACAGGCAAATGTAATGCCACTTTGTCTTGTGATCTCACAGTGCCTGTGTCAAATAACAGGTTTTCCCAAGTTGCATTTATTCCCAAGGGGACAGCAGACATCAAAAGTCCTCCATATGCTGTGGGTATTGCAGTACAGACCCAGCAATTTGAAACGTTCATAGTCTCTACATAAACTCGTTTCATAGCCAGGTATGTGTTAAAGTTTGGGTGCCAGTCTGTAGCCAGTCCTTCATCACGTTTTATTAATTTCACTTCTGCAGTTATATGCAAGAAAAACCATAACAACAAAAGGTTACTACAAACATAGTTATTAAGTGTATGATCAGTAGGCCAGTGAACCAGTGTCTCTGGGGTTGTTTCACATTTTTATTCATTCTGCCTCTGGCCATCCTGTTCCTGTGGTATGTCCAAACTGAATTTCTTAACAGGTTTACAGTGGGTTAAATGAACCCAAGATGATCTCTCAGCAATTTTCACTGCAGTGGGTGTTGCCAACAGTACCTGGTACGGACCTTCCCACCTTGGACTCGCCCAGTTCTTTCTCTTTATGATTTTCAGCCAAATCCAGGACCCGGGGTCAGCACGGCTTCTGGTTTTGTTTCTTGTTTATCTGGAAAAGAGTTCAACTGCAAAACAGTCTTATTTGTTAATAACTTTTTCATATAACTAGCTAATGAGCCATCGGCCTCCAGCTCTGCAGGCATGAGGGCCTTCCATTGTGGCACACAATATGCCCTTCAAACACTATTTCAAAGGGGTCAAGCCCTTTACATTTGGAACAGTTCTCATGCTCAGCAGTGCTAAAGGCAGACAGCAAATCCAAGTCTTTTGAGTCTCATTCATTAATTTTCTCAACTTGTTTTTCAAGATTCCATTGTACCTCTCCACCAGTCCTGCTGACTGAGGGTGATAAGCACAATGGTTTTCAAAGAAATCCCAAAAATCTCCCAAGCTGCTGTATCGTCTGGTTAACAAAATGTGTCCCATTGTCACTATAAATTCTTTTCGGTATGCCAAATCTAGGAATGATTTCTTTCACTAGGGCCTTTGCCACTGTTGCTGCATCCGGTTCTAGTTGGAAAAGCTTCTACCCATTTTGAAAACATATCTATGATTACTAAACAGTATTTTTCCCTTCACATTTGTTCAGTTCTATGAAATCCATACAAATAGTATGGAACGGATAGGGTGGTGTTGGAAAACTCCCTCGCTTTGGTTTAAATGCTCCCTGTGCATGATGTTTGCTACAAATATGACATGTTGCACAAAATTTTTGTGTATAATTCGTAAATCCATATGTTTGGAATGTTTTGTTAACTAACTGTACCATCCCCCCTGTTGAGACATGGCTCTGCCCATGACTCAACAAAGCTACATATCTAAATAAATTAGATGGCAATATGGGCTTTTCTCTTTGGAGATGTACAGTCCCTCTTCAAGGATTGCTCCTCGTTTTATCCACTTTTGCTTTTCTGCTTTTGTAGCTAATGTCTGCATTGTTTTTAACATTTCTAAATCTAGAGTCTCAGAAGGTTGTAGTTCTTCATTTAAAAGCACAGTTTCTGGGTCTGAGGCAGCTTGCTTGCAGCTGCATCAGCCCGAGCATTCCTTTGAAATTCTGTCTTGTTGTTTTGTATGGGCTACACATTTACAGATAGCTATTCTAGTGGGTAACTGAATAGAATCTAACAGGTTCAGAATTAATTGCGCATGATTAATCGGCTTGCCAGTAGATGTTATCATTCCCTGTTTTTCCATTGTTGTGCAAAGACATGCACTGTAGAGAAAGCGTACTGACTGTCAGTATATATGTTAACACATTTGCCTTTCGCTAGAGTGCAAGCACGTGTCAAAGCTATCAATTCTGCTGCTTGAGCTGACAGGTTATGTTGCAGGGGTTGTGCTTCTATGATTTCGTCATCAGTCACTACTGCATAGCCCACTAGGTTCTTCCCTGTAGGACCTCGTCTACAGGACCCATCCACAAAAAATGTCACCTCTGCGTCAGCTAAAGGTACATCAGTAAGATCTTGTCTGGGTGTGGTTATTTGTTCCATTTCCTGTAGGCAGCTGTGTGGTATGCCATCCACAGGAATTGGAAGTAATGTCGACGGATTTAATGTTGTACAACGTTCAATTGTCATATGGGGTTGACTCAATAGTATGGTCATGCAAGAAAGATGTCTGGCAGGGGATAAAAATGCTATTTTTTCCTGCAGTAAAATTATCGCAACTGCATGAGGTACTCTCAGCGTGAGAGGATGAAACAACACCACTGAGGCTGAAGCTTGCACTGCCATAGCTGCTGCGACTACTGCTTGTGCGCAGGGTGGTAATGATCGTGCCACGGATCTAACTGTGATGAATAGTAAGCTATGGGGCGTTGCTTGCCGCCATGTTGTTGCGTCAGTACTGGCGTCATATATCCCTACAATCTACAGTTTGGAAAAATCTCTTATGGTAATTGGAAGCCCTAAAACTAATGATGAAACTATCAGTTTTTAGTCTGCAAAAGGCTGCCTCTGCTTCGAGTCCAGTGTAGTGTTTCTTGTGCTGCCATTGGTGTTTTAAATATTAAATCAGCCAATGGAGCCGTTTCTAAAGCATAATTGGTATCCAACCGACAAAATTAGTCGTTCCCAAGAAGGACATCATTTCCTTCTTGGTAGTTGGTCTGGTGCTTGTAAAATAGCTGTTTTCGTTCTTCATCTAATGTTCTGCCTTCTTTGGATATCACATATCCCAGGTATTTAACCTGTTCTTTCCAAAGTTGCAATTTATGTTTATTCACTTTATGCCCTTGCTCAGCTAAAATTTCAATAATGCTATTGTGTCTTCCCTACACTGTTGCTGGGTAGGGGCTGCAAGCAAGATGTCATCTACATAAAGTAGTACTTGGCTGCCCTGGTGGAGAAAACCCTGCCAGGTTGCTAGCCATCTCTTGTGCGAATATCGTTGGACTTTCACTATATCCCTGTGGTAGTGGTGTACGTATACCTTTTGCCCTGAAATGTAAATGCAAACCAATGCTGGCTGTCAGGGTGCATAGGTATTGAGAAAAATGCATTGCTAATATCTACCACGGTGAAATATTTCTGTTGCGGCTTCAAATCATTTAATAAGGTATGTGGGTCTGGCACCGTAGGTGCTCTTGGTATTACCGCATTATTTACAGCTTGTAAATCTTGTACCATCCGCCATTCCCCGTTTGCTTTTTTTACAGGAAATAGAGGAGTATTACATGGTGAATCTAAAGATTCCACCAGTATCCCTTCCTTGAGCAATGCCATTATAATAGGTTTGATTCCCTGTTCTGCATCCTTGCTCAAAGGATATTGTCTTTTTCTTGGTCTAAAGGCTGATTTTGGTGTAATAACTACTGGCCCTGCTGTGAATAAGTCCTACATCTGATTTTCCTGTTGACCAAAGAACATTTGGTATTTCACTCAAAGCTTTTCTTCTTCTTCTATCAAGAACGCCATTCAGCTGTCTTCACTCTGTTGTAAGTGTACAGCTGGGCGTTATGCTAACCAATTCAGTTTCTGTTTCTGTACTCCTAAGTCCGATAATTCTGAGTCAGTTAGTCTCTCCCATCCTGTCACTTTGTCACCCAAGTCTACCCACCTAACATTCTTGTTTTGGTTACGCTAACATGTGCTACTTTATTGGTTTTATACAATTCCAAAACTCCTGAGGTAACGAACAACTCACCACACTGTTGCCCTCAGTGTCCCAGTATAGGGTCCGTAATATCAGTCTATTTGCAGGATTCCTGAACAAATTGTGTTCGTACTCTTTACCAGGTCCTGACTTGTTACAATAATATAGTGTACAATGTAATATATGTTGCTGGTCAGTATCGAGGGAGGCACCTTGCTGGTGGCTACATTCATCAGTTCCTCGGTCACTGCCCTGGTCGGTTGTAACCAGATCCTGGCTGTACCAATAATAAGCCTCCCCTCCGACCGTACTACAAAGGTGTCAGTTTGTCTCTGTGCCTCCATACCGTTCATGGTAGGGACTACTGCTATGCCAAAAGTTGCATAAGATCTCTTCCTAATAGGTTCATGGGCCATTTGGCAGAAAGTACTATTTTACTTCTTTGAGTCATAGGGGAGACTGGATCAGTTATTGCTATATCATGGGAAAGTGGTTCCCTGTACAACTGTCCGTTTGCTGCTTTCACTAATATGTAATCAGGTGACTCAGAATGTTCCGGTAACTTTGAAGGATGTATCAAAGTTCGTGATGCTCCTGAAACACAAAAATTTGATTTCTCTCCCTTCTACCAGAAGTGTAACTTCCGGTTTCGTGTCTGCTAAATAGAGCTCTAAGCTCAGTAGTGCCAGATCTAAAACTTCACTTTCCCCAACTTCTACATCCAGTTGCATGTCATCTGCTTCTTCTAAGGTATTTACATCATCCCCCTGCTCATTAGTCTCTTCTGATAACTGCTGAGCAGCATAACTGTCATATAGTCAATCCTCATCTTCCTTATCCTTTTTTCCAGGTGCCTTGCTCCTGCAATCCCTTATAAATGTCCCTTCTTACATAATTGAAGCATTCACCTTTTTCTTTCTGCTCTCATAAATTTCTGAGTTCTTGTCAGGCGTTTGTTACCCTGAATATTTTGCTTACCCTTTTGGCTGCTTGTACTACAAAAACTTCCGCGTCTTCAGCTGTGAAGACCTGCGTTTTCTTTTCTTTTACTGTTAAAATGTTTTTCATGTCTAGCATACTCTAACAAGGCTTGAAGCCTACTTGTTGATGATCTATCATGTGCTTTGATGAAGCTATTGATAGGGCAATACAACCTTTCAAAATGCATTCTTCAATTGTTGTTCATATGAACTATCATTCTTTTGATTTTCAGGAACAGGCATGCCACTATGGTTATTAAAACATTCTAATAATCTACCATAGTATGCATCCACAGTTTCATTATCTCGTTGTACACACTGGTTAATGCAAGTCCAGTCTGCCCTAGGTTTCCATTTTCAGTAATGCG
>NC_056745.1:17095472-17142972 GCF_019279795.1 Protopterus annectens
TACAGGTATCACATGCACCACTGGGGATATCAGGATGATATATGGGCAAACGGTATGTCAAGGTGTCTGACGTCAGAAAGCATGCTTCAGTAGGCCAATGGGAGGTGTAGTGAGTGTGAATGGCATCCAAATCCTTATACTCCACACCCACAGACACACACACACACACACACACACACACACACACACACACACACACACACACACACACACACACACACACACACACATTTTGCCAGTACTGACATGCATGGGTACATTGCTTCACAACTGTATAGTGGTTGACTGTGCCAGAAGGCTGTACAAGGCTAGGTAAAGGGTATACCTTGGCATCAGGCCACATGACAATGGTCTGTAGTGTGGCTCAGGTGTGTAGTGTCTGGATTGGCTCATACAGGTGGGTATTGTATTCACCATCCAGTCATCTGGGTTACTATTGTGGGTGGCCAGTGCTGTGCAATGCTTGCCATGTATGTGGTCTATATTCCATAACATGAACGGTGTCTAGGATGTGCATACATCCCAATTGCATGTTCTGTGACATGTGGAAGTGTACCTGGGGTGTCTGGGGCATGTTATGTAGACATCTTGTTATCATCAGATGTGCCATTCCTGATCTCATGTGGTGAGAACTGGAAATGGACACCAGGTTGACCCTGCACCTACATTGACAGCATGATACAGGTATTCTCTGGTGTCAGTGGCATCTGTCCATACAGGGCATGTGTATAAGGCATGGTATGTCCTTTCTGAGTTACATTTGCTGGCTCTACAGTTGTTGCAGGCATCCAGTGGGGAACATAGCAAAGGAGCACTGTATGCAATGATTTGCCTATTGTAGGGATGGGACAGGGTGCCATGCCCTCTGTAGTCCAGTGCAACCACACCATGTTTACTATCTGTGGGAAATATGCAGGGAACTAACAACATAGTGGATGTTGCCTAGCCGAGTGTGTTTGTATATGAGACATGGGTGGGGAGTGTTCTCTGGGTAATACAAGGTTTGGCTATATTGCTCTCCAAGACATGATGTCACATGTAGAGGTATGGATTGTCTACCCCAGCCTCTCTGCTGTTTGACATCTGTTATCCTTGTAAGGTGGACATTGTGACATATAATAGGCCCACCATATAAGAAATCTCCAAAACCCACTCCACAACGAGTCCTGTTATTACACACACACAAACAAACACACACACACACACACACACACACACACACACACACACACACACACACACACACACACACACACACACCAAGTCTCACAGTTGCCACGTCTGGAGATAAAACTCCTACCTAACTATTGCATCACACTACAGCATTATGCAGTCATAGGATGCACCACAGAGCTTACTGGGCTATGCCTTCCCCAAAGGTGTATTTCACAGTGAATGACATCAGCAGGCTAGCCAAAGGAGGGGAATGGAAGTTGTAGTGACTAGCTTCAGAAGCATTGATCCCTACACAGACAAACACACACACACACACACACACACACACACACACACACACACACACACACACACACACACACACACACACACACACACACACACACACACACACACACACACACACACACAAACACACACACACACACACACACACACACAAAGTTCTACAGTTGCCATGTCTGGGGATAGAACTCCTACCTGACTAGTACATCACCCTATAGCATTATGCAGTTATAGCACACACCATGGAGCTTATAGGGTGACTCCTTCCCCAGAGGTGTATTTCAAGGTGAAGATATCAGCAGGCTTGCCATAGTAGGGCGATGGGGAGTGCAGTGTGTGTGCATGGGCCACAACCCATTCACCTGGAAACAGACACACAGCACTCTGGCACACACAGGTTTATATTCCACAGGTATGTGTATACAACTGCTAGATGACTAATGACTTGTACAGTCATGTTACACAGTTAGCAGAAGCACCACAGACACTATAGTGCTGAGGGATACCAGAGGCAAATTGTGGTTTTAGCCAAACTGGATGTGTGCTGGGTGGGACAGGCCTCATGAAGGGAGGCTCTTTGTCACTGTCTGTCATTCTCTTCCACACATCTATGTATGTGTAATTTTGGCCTATTATAGTGTGTTGTCCCTGGATATATGTGTGTATTCCTATCCAATGTGTGTGCAAAGCATGACTGGTGTGTACTGAGGAGTGTGTGCACAAACATCTGTGACTGTGAGATATGTATAGTCCACTGTTGTTGCCAGACATGGGCTTCATTTCTGTAAGTGTGTGAGCATGCCCAGTATGACCTTTCAGTATATTTTTGGCTGACACGGCCTTCATTTCTCTTAGTATGGGAGCATGCCCAGTATGACCTTTCAGTATTTTGTTGTCAGACATGGGCTTCTCTTCTCAAGTGTGGGAGCATGCCCAGTATGACCTTCTGTATTGAATCTTCTGTACTGAATTTGTGAATCCATTCCAGGTAGGTTGTACTCAAGTGCAGGCTTTTGTGTTGCACAGCTACAGCTAGCAATCTGTTTCTGCAGGATATCTGTAGATCGGTTGACAATAAGGGGTCAACATGGCCAAAGGATAGTGGGTACTGTAGGTGATTGTGTCTGTGTTGCTTCTGCTACATGGTCCTGGTGTTAGCAGAGATATTCAGACATGTGTACTGTTATACACTGTGATGTTTTATGTATGTGCTGTTTGTGTTACATGGTACTGGTGTTAGCAGAGATATTCAGACATGTGTGCTGTTGTACACTGTGATGTTTTATGTCTGTGCTGCTTGTGTTACATGGTCCTGGTGTTAGCAGAGATATTCAGACATGTGTACTGTTATACACTGTGATGTTTTATGTCTGTGCTGCTTCTGCTACATGGTCCTGGTGTTACAGAGATATTCAGACATGTGTAGTGTTATACACTGTGATGTTTTATGTCTGTGCTGCTTCTGCTACATGGTCCTGGTGTTAGCAGAGATATTCAGACATGTGTACTGTTATACACTGTGATGTTTTATGTCTGTGCTGCTTTTGCTACATGGTCCTGGTGTTAGCAGAGATATTCAGACATGTGTACTGTTATACACTGTGATGTTTTATGTCAAGTGCTGTCAGGTATACATATTTGCTTGCAGTCATGTCCTGGGGTACACAGGGTGACTGCAGCTGTGTCCAGTATTGTGGTCTGCAGCCTACATAATCTTGCATACTCATGCCATTCTGGAGGGGAAGCTGCAGACACTTGCTGCTGGGTCTGTGTAAATGTTTCAGCACCTTGGCACAGTGGTGGCTGAGGATTCCATGCTTGTACATTCATCGACATGACAGTCCTATGTTTAAGTATGTAAAATGCTACACCCATTTCCTGGACGACATTGTTATTTTGTGGAATGGACCCCCAGAACATATAAAAGATTTAATTTCATATTGGAATTCCACCACCGTATTCTTGAAATTCACACACAACTTTAGTATGGACCAGCTGCCTTTCTTAGATCTTCTTCTTATTAAAGATTATACAAACAACAAGTTTGTTTCAAAAATATATAGAAAGGAAACCTACTCCAACTCCCTACTTCACTATTCAAGTACACATCCAATGAAACAGAAAAAAGCCAATGTAAAGGGGCAATTTGTCAGGGTAGCCCGAATGGTATCAGTTATGGATGATTTTCTTAGTGAATGTGACAACTTGAAAGCCATGTTTTTAAGAAGAGGCTACCCGTGCAAGTTTATTACTGACATTATGTTGGAGGTAGTAAATAAAAGGGAGAGAGGGCATTTTAGCCCTTTATTATCAGACATTGACAACAGCACCACCAGCATTAATAATCCCACTCAAGCTTTAAGTGTGCAGAATCAACAATTAAAAAGGGACTATAAGACATCCTTTATTACTATATACACCAACAATAGTTTTACATTAAGGAAAATTTTAATAATTGGACCATACTAAACCAAGAGAAAGCCGTTAGACCTTTCATTGATTCACACCCTACTATAGTATTGAAAAAAGGCAGAAACCGAAAAAAGATTTTTGAGATGAAACCAAAGGGAATGAATAATGTTGGACACATGAAAAAAGTGTGGCATGTGTAAATATTGCAAACACATTAAGGAAGAGGGCACTTTTCTGATAAACAAAATTGAAGTGAAATTACATCAAAAATACAATGGTGGATCTGTAAGGATTATTTATTGTGCTCTATGTAAATGTTGTAGCTGTTTTTACATTGGCAAAACCAACCGTAAATAAAGGAAATGAATTTACGAGGATTTGTATGATATAAAATCAAAAAAGATACAAATGCACTTAGTAAACACATACTGGACAATACTGGTCACTTCATTTCACTGTCATTGGCAATATTAAAGCAGAACCTCGAGGTGGAGCCTGGTCACTTTTTCTTGAAAAGAGAGAGGTTTATTGGCAACTGCGTGTCAATGCATCAAGCTGGCCAGGCTTAAACTAACACATTCCCATTACTTCTCTGTTGAAATTAAAAGCTTTAGAAAGATAACAGGGTTTTTAAAATTATATAAATATATTTTCTGTACCATCAAATTATACTTTTTATTAAGCTTATATAACATAGGGCGGCCACGGTGGTGCAGTGGTTAGCATTGCTGCCTCACAGCAAGAGGTTCTCCGGTTCGATCCTCGGCTGGGGTGCCTTCTGTGCGAAGTCTGCATGTCCTCCCTGTGGTCGCGTGGGTTTCCTCCGGGTGCTCCGGTTTCCTCCCACATCCCAAAGACATGCTGCAGGTGGATTGGGCACTCTAAATTGGCCCTAGGTGTGCGTGTGAGTGTGCCTTCTGTGGAAGGTTGGGCGCCGGGCTGGCAACTCGACACCGTAAAACTCCACTGCCATTCAATGTGCGGACAAGGTGATCCGCTGTGGCGACCCCTAACTGGGAAAAAGCCAAAAGAAGAAGAAGATTAAGCTTATATAACATAACATGAATTTTTACATGTATTTATTTTAAATTAACTAGTTTTTATATACAAAAAATGTTTTTTTACATGATTTTTCTTTAAGGGCGTGTGTCATTTTGAATAACCTATTAACTGTTAATGATTTTTTTTACCCAGTTTTCTCTGTACTATATAAATGGTTTGTGTAAATTAATTCATTATCTGATCAGGACAAAAGCGCTTATCATTTGTTTTATTTTCTTCAATAAAGTCCAGAATTGGTTATATTGAATTTGGCCTGAATATGTGCATTAATTCATTGTGGAGTGGTTCATTCTTATGTTCCTGCTTGGCAATATACAACACACACCAACCTAACACACACAGCCCTGCATATTGTACACATGCTACAATCTATCCTGCTACTTTGGCCAGCTCAGGTAATCTGTGCTCCACTGTTATTATAACTACACATACATGTTACTACATTTCTACATAGGGTTTGGGGGGGCACACCTGACACTTGTACACATTTGCTATGACTGTACTGGTAAGTCAGGTACTCCATATCATTCTGTATTCTGACCTATCATGCTGAATACAGGCATATCAGTGTACTACAGGTCTTAGGTTTGATTGACCAACATTTCAGTTTCAGACATCTTACCCTTGAGAACTAACATCTCACTGCCTGACCTGTTGTAGTCTGTCTGTGTAGGTCTGGAGGGGGAATGTTCTCCATAGCTGTCATTCAGAAACCTTAGCACAGCCTTAGTTTGTGTTTGTCTACACCTGTCCTGCTGGCTGAGACTGTTGTTGGGTGTGTGAGCCTCCCTGACTGGCATATGTGTGTCCTATGGACACACATGTGGTCCACCACATTTCCTGCAGTGGTTTTGTCACCTTGTCTAGTACTGACTACTATGGTGACACCAGTATTTGTTACAGATTTCATGCTGCCACTATAGGTGTCTACTATCTGCTGGCATCCCATTCAGCCACCTGACTCCCTTGCATGCTCACATCCATACTATAGATAGAAGTAACAACACATACTGCTCCATTTGGCAGTTGATAGGAAGAGTGACTTACCTTGTGTCTGTGCCAGTATTGAGGATGGTGCTGCAGGGCTGACTATGTCAGATGCACATAGTACACTACCTATACATGGTTAACCACAGGTAGTGTCATGTTAGGCATCCCTTTTACTGTATGTGGGAGTCAGAGAGAGGTGTCATTCCCTGGGTTCCTACAGTGTATGTGCTATGCATAGTCTCTTTGCTAAGGCCTGGGCATACTGGGCACCCCTCCTTCAGCCTACAAGGGCAGGCTCAGGTTGTTCCTCCTCTGAGTCATTCTGTGCCTGTGCTGGCCTTGGCAATGGTGGGTGCTGTGTGGCCCTGCCCCATGTTGTTCCTGCTGCAGCTGTTTCCACAGGATCATATTGTGTAGCATGGTACATACAATGATGATTTGGGTACATGTAGTTGGTGAGTACTGCAAGGCTCCACTGGATATGTCCACGCACCGGAACCATGATTTGAGCATCCCAAACACATGCTCTATTATGATTCTTGTCTGTGCATGTGCGTCATTATGGAGTTCTTTTTTGGGTGTGTGTGCATTTCTGATGAGTGTCATCAGCCATGGCTCCAGTGCGTAACCAGCATCCCCCACTAGGTGGCCAAAGTGGATGGCCCCATTGGCAAATCTCTGGTACAGCTGCGTCATATGCCAGATGTGGGAATTGTGATAGCTTCCAGGGCAGCCAGCACACACATTCATGATATTGCCCTGTGCATCACACATGACCTGGCAGTTGATGGAGGGGAAGCCCTTTTGGTTTATGTAGACTCTACCCCGCTTGCCGGGTGGTGCTTTGATGTGTATGTGTGTGTAGTCTATAGCACCCACTACCTCAGGATATTCTGCTATTTGGTGGAAGAGATGCATATTGCTGACCAATGCCTCACAGGTGTTGAGGAAATATATGTGCTCACTGGCATGTGCTGACATTTATTTATTTATTTATTTATTTATTTATTTATTTATTTATTTAACATTTGCATCCAGGAACTGGTGGAGTACCATGAATGCTGATGCCTGTGAGATCCCCATGATATCCCCAGTTGGCCTTTGGAAGGTACCTGTGGTTAGCATTCTTAAGCCTACACATACCTTGATATCCATTGGGATGGGTTCCCCTCTGTTGGTTCTGTGTGTGAGGCATGGCCGGCACATCTCAACAATTTGCTGTAGGAGGTCCCTGTCCACCCTATAGCGCTCGACTATCTCCAGCTCTTGTAGCCCCTGGTAGGTTACCCTGGGTCTGTACACTCTTCTCCTTCTCCTCACTGTGGGTTGGTCATCAGCATTCTCATCCTCACCATCCTCACCCTCTTCCACATGTTGATTTATGAGAGTGAAAGCAGCCCCTATCATTTTGTTGCTTTTGTTAGGTAAAATTTCCCCATTTGTGTACACCGGTGGTGTAGAGTTTGTGGGAAAAACCAGAGTGAAAGGTGTTTGCATAGTTTATAGCAGAGTGCTGGGCTGGACTGGGCTGCTACCTGTGTAATTGGTGGATTCTGATACATTTCACCTGCCAGCTATGCTAGTTCTCCTTAATTACCTTCCTACTGCTGTTTTCCCTTCCCATTGACTTTCTGTTTAAGCCCTGAGGTGCGCCGCTCAAACCCATTGATGAGATGTGAATGGAGCTGCTATTTACTGCTTTTTTTTTAACCTGGTGCTCACCGCGCAAACCCATTCAGGCAATGTGAACACATTTTAACAGAAATGGGCTCTGCTTGGCCACATGTACACCATGGCTTTCTTGGTGTAAGACAATACAGCCTTAGATACACCCACTGCTTTAGCTGTGCTTAGCTTTGGGCAAACATGGGCCATAGAGCTCCAATAAGCTTACGGCATACATGACACATGGTTTATTATCAATTAGTCGACTGTAACACAGTCGAAAACTGATATTGTCGAACCAAAATGTAGGGTCGCACAAAACTGAATGAAGAAAATGCCACACCAGATGTTCAAAAATGTCAATGTCGACATTTTCAAACTAAAACCAAACTCGGAGACTGTCTGCCTCTCAAAGTTGCCAGACTACATTTCATTTTGCCCCACACCCCCACACAACTTATACATATATATATATATATATATATATATATATATATATATATATATATATATTTATACAAACTCCGAGATTGCACTACAGTGAGGGTAAGGGTACATTTCCCGATCCCCACTATAGTGCAATCTGGCTTGCAATGTCAGAATTCACAACAGCGAATGCTGTATTGCATTCGCTGATGTAAGTTCCGATATTTCTTGTGTCGATGTTTTGAGTCGACATACGGCTCAATCGACATTTTGTAAATCGCACAAGTTGCGATCGAAAAATTGATAGTAAACCATGACACACCCCCTTATGAAGTCATCTAGCTCTTAGGCTTAGACCATGGTATTACTGCACCTATATGGTTGGGTGCAGGCTAGCACTGTAGGGAAATCTGTGATTCAATAACATTGCCCTCATTTGCATAGGATTGACTGCTAATGCATGGTTATAAATCCAGCCATCAGCCTTCCCCCTTAGCAACCACTATTCCATGGTCTTGTTATATTATGCATGCCATATGGTATTATGGCAAAATTATGATTTTGGTTTAACAGCTTATTTCCTACTTTTTTTGTTATTTTCGGGCTGATCCTGTTTGCGCACCACTGCCCTACGCTTAAATAGCCAAAATCGGCCAAAAAAAATAAAAGTTATTTTTTATCATTTTGGAACTATTTTTCATGCCTATGGCCATATATTTGGCCATTGGCATGCCTAACCCTTCTAATACATGCTTTTTATGAGCTGTCATGCCACCATTTTGCTGTAGCAAATGAGGTAATTAGCATACAGGGGCTGTGTCTGTGCAGGAATAGTTTAGGAGCACTCGTGCACATCCCGGGAGCTCGTTCCTAGATCGCACATCAGCCATATTGCCTGCAGCAGCTGTTAAACTATTCCTGCACGCCGTGCAGAGCTTGCTGAATCCCAGAGGTTGTGTATATGTTAGTTGATGAGATAGTTACGACCAGTTTAGGCTTTTCACTGTTATACAGTGGTGGGTTCTGAAAGGGGTATTTGCTACAAATTTGGCCACTTTATTACAGCATTATTCAAGTTTTGATTTTTGTGATGTGTTGAGGTTAGTAACGGTGGTAAGAATGCCATAAAGAAGTGAGGGGAGGAGGTAGTTTTAGTTGTGTTGGTGAGAAAGTTGTTTGGCTCAATAAGGCATCTGTAGTTGTTGATGGGTGTTTCTTTTGGAGTTTTATATATTCAGGTCAAATTTAGGATTATCGTCTACTATCATCCCTAATAATTTGCTATGAGAAGTCACTTCAATGTTTGTATTATCAAGAGAGAGGATTTTAAATTTTATTTTTTCATGAGGGAGGAATTTGGAAAAAAAGTAGTAGTTTGGGAGGACTGACTATAACTCGTTAATTACAAATCCATGTTTCAGTGTCTGTTAATGCTTGCTGACTAATTGTTTTGGGGTTGTGCTATGTTGTCAGTTGTGCAAATGAGTGTGGAATCATCTGCATACTGCATTAAGGAGGTCTATTATGTGGATATGTGGAGGGTGCTGAGAATGTTAAAGAGGAGGGGACAAAATATAGAGCCTTGTGGTACACCGATGGTGACTGGAAGGTATGGAGAGGCTGGAGTGCCATTTTACTGACTGGTACCTATTGGACAGGTAGCTTTTGAACCATAGAAGAGTGGGCTGAGATATTCCTAGTGAGAACATTTGAAGTAGAAGTTTGCTGTGACAAACTGTGTCGAAGGCTTTACAGAAGTCTAGAAATAATAAGGAGACCAGTTTGCTGTTATCTCTAACTCTGACAGTATCTATATAGGTTAGAAGTGCTGTGTTATTTCTATGAGAAGGATGGAAGCCTTGCTGTGAGGGGGATAGAAGTTCTTCCTATGGGAGCTAGTTTAGCAATTGTTTTTGAATACATTTTTCTAATATTTTGGAGAGGGGCGTAAGATCGCTATAGTCTAAAGCTATTAACGTCTCTTGAATTTCCTCCTTTGTGCCGAGTGATAATGTGTGATTTTTTTCCAGAGAAGGGGAATGTGGGATTCCTGGATTGACCCATTTTATAGGACTGAGTCAGGGTAGACAGCTGAAGTAGAGCCCGGTTTGAGTTTGTTTAAGAGTTGTTTTATAGGGTTCCTATTACGTGATCGAAGACGCAGTCTGTCAAATGCATCTTGATCGAATGTAAAAGAACAAAAAGGCAAAATAGCAAAGTGGCTTTTAAGCGTATTCTTTCCCTGGGAAACAGTTTGCTTGGCTGCTTCCATTACTTTGCTGTTTTCGTCACTGTAGTGCGATCTCAGAGTTGGTTTTAAAGGTTTTTTTTTTGGAACAGTGATTTGTTTCCCTTGGGGAAAAAAAATCGCTCTACTGAGGTTTCAACATTCTCTTACATGGGGTCGATTAATCATCGTTCGCTTTTTTAAGCATTTGATGATGTAATATAGACCTGTTTTATATAGGATGTGGGCACAGGTTTGTAGGTGAAAGTGGATGTGGTGATATGTGACTGCTAATCAGAGCTAGGAATAGATTTGGGGAAATCCTTGTTTAGAGATGCTATACTATCTGTGAAATAAGAAGTAAATTGTTTTGTAGTTTCAAATGGAGAGTTATTAGTAGAGGGGTTATGGTAGAATTTTTGGCCTGGATGCAAGACTTCTTTAATGGTTGTCCAGATTTTTTTAGGTTCATATTTACTATTATTCTGTAAATTATTATAGTGTAGTTTTTGGCTTCATTTGTTTGCTTTTTAGTACATCTGCAGAGTTTTCAAGATATTGTGGTGTTTTATATTTTTGCCATTCTTTCTATGATGTTTCTCTATCCTGTATTAACATTCTACTCTTTTTGGACAGCCAGATTGCATTATAAGTTTTTAGTCACTTTCTTCCAGGAGGAACAAGGTTATAGGTTCATAGGTAGGTACTAGGCTATTGGCCCTAGGGCCTATACAAGCCTAGCCAAAAAGGTACCCTGGCTTTTGCCACCCAAGAAAATTATTTTCCTGTGCCCCTGTCAAGCAGAACCCCATAAGTGATCTCCGGGGTGAATTTCCTATTATCCATCCAGTCATCAAGATTTTTCTTGAAGAGTGCTAATGAGGAGTTCTGTTTGACATGGATAGGTAGTCTGTTCCAGAGTATGGGAAGTCTCTAGGACAGGAATCTATCCCTCCAGCATGTTCTGTTTATTGTGGTGACAAAGTTTAGGTCCCTAGAGCATGTAGCTCAGAGGGATTGGGATTTCTTTAAGTGGAGCATGTCCAACAGCTCTGGGTTTGACACAGCTTTGTATGTTAGGCAGAGATCGCCTCTGAGTAGGCGATATGCGACGGAGTAAAGCTGGAGTTTTTTAAGTCGGTCTGCGTAAGGCATCTGTTTGAGGCCAGTAATCCTCTTTGTGAGGTATTTTTGCAGCCTTTCCAGTTGTTGTAGATGTCTTGTGAGGTACATACCAAAAGGGGTGATGTACTCTATAATGGGTCTAATGAGTGATGAGTACTTGCCACCCCCATAGTGCCTTTTTTAGGCAAGGCTCAAAAGACAAACCCACCGCTGTAAATAGCACAAGTAACAAAAAGCTGAGGGTGATGCTACTCAAGGCCAGAAGTCTAAACCTCAAAATGCACGCACTCGAGACACTCCTCAGTATGGAGAAAATTGACATATGTGCAGTAACAGAAACCTGGTTTAAAGCTCCAGAAAGCACCCCAGCACTACCAGGCTACAACTCATACCATACATTTCAGCCACAAAACCTGGACCGAAATACAAAAGGCAGGGGAGTATCCATTTTCATCAAGGATAGCCACACCTCCAGGTTAGTAGCACAGCACGATGCTTCAGAGATCATCCACGTGCAACTAACAACAGGCAAAACTGCTATTCAAATTATAGCTTGCTTCAGATCACCCACCATGTCCCAGGACCTCCACTCTGCATTCCTGGAAACACTGGGAAACATAAAGGTCCTACCAAACACCCTGTTATTGGGTGATTTCAATTGCCCAAACATTAACTGGGAGAACTACTCAAGTACATACTCCCTTGCCCAACATTTCCTAGAATTTATAAACTCAAAATGCCATGGATCAACTGGTCAACACCCCCACCAGAGGTAAAACATATTGGACTGGTCATCACCAACATGGACGACCGGTGTTCCACACCAGAGGTCAACCCCTCGCTGGTTAGATCTGACCATAAACTAATCACTCTGAATATCCACATTCTGCCACCACCCCCGGTCAAAGAAACCACAGTGAAAAACTTTTCAAAAGCAAACTTCACGTTACTTAAGACCAAGGTTCGAAGTTTCAAAGCCCCCATGCTAAAGGATAATGTTGTCCAAGCTGCAAAATCCTTTATTAATGCACTCTATGGGCACCTACAAGAATGCATGGATCATGCTATCCCAAACAAAACCAAGACTCACTCCTCCAAGAAAAGGAAACCAGTCTGGTGGACCCCTGCCATAAAGAAGCTATACAATAGAAGGAGGAAACTAGTACAGAAAAGAGTAAAATCCCAAGAAGGGAAGACATCCCTGATCAGTATCAGCAAGAAACTACGATCCCTCATAAAATCATCCAAGGCGAGTTTCAAAAGACAAATTGCCAAATACTCTAAAGAAAACCACAAGGCATTCTTTAGCTATGTCAAGAATCTAAGTGGCAATTCTCAGATCTGCTCACAGTTAGTGCAGAATGGCACAAAATACACTGAACCAACCGATATAGCCAACATCCTGGCAGATAGGTTCAGTGCAAACTTCATCCCCAAAAGGGCCCATAACTATACCAGAAGAATGTAGTGCCCCTGAAATCACAGACACTCAGGTTAAAACAGCCCTCTCCAAAGTCAAAAACACAGCATCAATGGGACTGGACGGTGTCCCAGGCTGCGTCCTACATGAGCTCAAAGATGAACTAACCCCTCATCTAAACACACTGTTTAAACTCAGCCTCTCCACAGGCTATGTGCCCACAGAGTGGTGCACAGCAACGGTTATCCCGCTCCACAAAGGTGGAGCCACAACAGACCCCGGGAACTATCGCCCTATAAGCCTGACTAGCTTGGTCTGCAAAGCTATGGAGCACATCATCATGGATATCATTAACAGAGACATTGGAAACCTCCAAACACTGGACCCTACCCAATTCGGCTTTGTTAAAGGCAAATTATGCCTCCTAAACCTGGTGGACTTCTTTGAGACAGTTACCAAGGCTATAGACAAGAGAAAGGTGGTCCACACAGCCTAGCAAGACCTCACAAAGGCCTTCGACACCATTCCCCACTCAGATATTATAGACAAGCTCACCAGCCTGAACATAACTCCTACGTCATGAGATGGGTTACCAACTGGCTCACGGACAGAATCCACATGGTAAGAGTTGTGGGAACTAGGTCTGACTCTAAACTGGTTACAAGTGGCATTCCCCACAGCTCAGTCCTAGGACCCCTCCTGTTCGGCATATACTTCTCAGGGGTACAGGCAAGCACAGGAGGACTATGGCTGACCAAGTTCGCAGATGACTGCAAACTAGGGGCTATAATTGACGCTCTGACTGACACAGACATCCTCCAAAAGGGTCTCACTGAGACAGATACCTGGTGTTAAAACCATGGCCTCAAGCTAAATGCCAAAAAGTGCATAGTCATCCCCTTTGGAGAAAACAAAGTACCCACAAACTACCACATGGACGGTAGCCCCCTAAATACGGAAGACATAATAAGGGATCTGGGGACCCAAGTGGATAATAACCTCTCCTTTGATAAACACATTGCCAAAGTGGAAATAAAATCCTTCTATGTGGCCCACCTAATCACAAAAGGGTTTTTATCCAGATCGAAAGAGGTCATTGGGCACCTCTATGCATCACTCATCAGACCCATCATAGAGTACAATGGCCCATTTGAGTTGTACCTTATAAGACACCTGCAACAACTGGAAAGACCACAGAAGTACCTCACCAAGAGGATCACTGGCCTCAAGCAGATGCCCTATGCAGCTTGACTGAAGAAACTCTAGCTGTACATGGTTGCATACTGCCTACTCAGAAGTGATCTCTACCTGACATACAAGGCCATGTCCAACCCAGAATTGATGGACATGCTCCACCTAAAGAAAATCATATCCCCTCAAGCCACATGCTCCAGGGATCTAAACCTCACCACAACAATAAATAGGATGTGGTGGAGGGATAGATTCCTGTCTCAGAGACTTCCCATGATCTGGAACAAGATTCCAATCTACATTAGGCAGAGCTCCTCACTAACCCTCTTCAAGAGAAACCTTGATGAGTGGATGGGAAACAGAAAGTTTACCCCAGGGATCACTTCAATGGCTCTGCTGGACAGAGGCACAGGGAACTAATCTAATGGGGTGGCGAAAGCCTACACATTCTGGCTAGGCTTATAAATGCCTTCAGGCAGATAGCCTAGTATCTACCTATGAACCTATTGAACCTATGATACAACGGTGCATGGGAGGGGTGGTAAGCTTATAATACATCAGTGCATGGGAAGAGTGGTCAGATTATAATACACCAGTGCATGGGAGGAGTTGTGAGCTTATAATACATTAGTGCATTGGAGTGGTGGTGGGCTTATAATACAACAGTGCATGGGAGGGGTGGTGGGTTTATAATACACCAGTGCATGGGAGGGTGGTGGGTTTATAGTAACCCAGTACATAGGAGAGTTGTGGGTTTATCATACACCAATGCATGGGAGGTGTGGGGGTTTACAATACACCAGTGCACGGGATGGGTGGTGGGTTTATAATACACCAGTGCAAAGGAGGGGTGGTGGGCTTATAATACATCAGTGCATGGGAGGGGTGGTGGGTATATAATATACCAGTGCATGGGAAGGGTGGGGGGATTATAATACACTGGTGCATGTAGGAGTGGTGGGTTTTTAATATACCAGTGCATGGGAGGGATAGCGGGTTTATAATACACCAGATGATTGGATGACAGTGAGTTTATAACACACCATTGCATGGGAAGGGGGGTGGGCTTATAATACATCAGTGTATGGGATGGTGGTGGGATTATAATAGATGTATGGGAGGGGTGATGGGTTTATAACACACCAGTGCATGGGTGGGGTCTTGGGTTTATAATACATCTGTGCATGGGATGGTGGTGGGATTATGATAAACCAGTGCATGAGAGGGGCGATGGGTTTATATTACATCAGTGCATGGGAGGGGTGGTCAGATTATAATACACCAGTGCATGGGAGGGTTTGTGGGCTTATAATACACCAGTGCATGGGAGGAGTTGTGAGCTTATAATACATCAGTGCATGGGACTGGTGGTGGGTTTATAATGCACCAGTGCATGGGAGGGTGGAGGGTTTATAGTACCCCAGTACATGGGAGAGTTGTGGGTTTATAATACACCAGCACATGGGAGGGGTGGTCGGCTTATAATTCACCAGTGCATGGGAGGGGTGGTGGGCTTATAATACATCACTGCATGGGACGGGAGGTATGTATTTAATATACAAATGCATAAGAGGGGTGGTGGTTTTATAATACACCAGCACATGAGAGCTGTGGTGGGTTTATAATACATCAGTGCATGGGAGGGTGGTTGGATTATATTACACTGGTGCATGGGAGGGGTGGTGGGTTTATAATACAGCAGTGTATGGGATGATGGTGGGTTTATAATACACCAGTGCATGGGAGGGGTGGTTGGCGTATAATACATCAGAGAATGAGATGCAGGTGGGCTTATAATACATCACTGCATGGGATGGTGGTGGGATTATAATACACTGGTGCATGGGAGGGGTGGTGGGTTTATAATACACCAGTGGCTGGGAGGGATAGTGGGTTTATCATACACCAGTGCACGGGATGGCAGTGGGTTTATAACACACCAGTGCATGGGAGGGGTGGAGGGCTTATAATACATCAGTGCATTAGATGGTGGTGGGATTATAATACACCGGTGCATGGGAGAGGCAGTGGGTTTATAATACATCAGTTCATGGGATGGTGGTGGGTTTATAATACATCATTGCATGAGACTGGTGGTGGATTTACACTACCCTAGTGCATGGGAGGGGTGGGTGGTTTATAATACACCAGTGCATGGGAGTGGTGGTGGGTTTATAGTACACCAGTGCATGAGAGGGGTGGTGGATTTATAATACACCAGTGCATGGGAAGGGTGGTAGGTTTATAATACCCCAGTGCATGGGAGGGTGGTGGGTTTATAATACACCAGTGCATGGGAGGGGTGGTGGGTTTACAATATATCAGTGCTTGGGATGGTGCTGGGATTATAATATACTAATGCATGGGAAGGGTGGTGGGTTTATAATACACCAGAGCCTGGGAGGGGTAGTGGGTTTATAATACACCAGTGCATGGGATGGTGGTGGGTGTATAACACACCAGTGCATGGGAGGGGTGTTGGGCTTATAATACATCAGTGCATGGGATGGTGGTGGGATTATAATACACCAGTGCATGGGAAGGGTGGTAGGTTTATAATACCCCAGTGCATGGGAGGGTGGTGGGTTTATAATACACCAGTGCATGGGAGGGGTGGTGGGTTTACAATATATCAGTGCTTGGGATGGTGCTGGGATTATAATATACTAATGCATGGGAAGGGTGGTGGGTTTATAATACACCAGAGCCTGGGAGGGGTAGTGGGTTTATAATACACCAGTGCATGGGATGGTGGTGGGTGTATAACACACCAGTGCATGGGAGGGGTGTTGGGCTTATAATACATCAGTGCATGGGATGGTGGTGGGATTATAATACACTGGTGCATGGGAGGGGTGGTGAGTTTATAATATATCAGTGCATGGAAGAGGTAGTGGGTTTATAATACACCACTGTATGGGATGGTGGTGGTTTATAATACCCCAGTGCATTGGAGGAGTGGCGGGTTTATAATACACCAGTGCATTGGAGTGGTTGTGGGCTTATAGTACCCCACTACATGGGAAGGTGGTGGGTTTATAATACACCAGTGCATGGAAGGGGTGGTGGATCTATAATACACCAGTGCATGGGAGGCTTGTTGTGTTTATAATACCCCAATGCATGGGAGGGTGGTGCATTTATAATACACCAGTGCATGGGAGGGTTGTGGGTTTATAATACACCAGAGCATGAGATGATGGTGTGTTAATAATACACCAGTGCATGGGAGGGGTGGTGGGTTTGTAATAAACCACTGCATCAGATGGTGGTGGGTTTATAATACACGTACATGGGAGGATGGTGGGTTTATAATACACCAGTACATGGGTAGGGTGGTGTGTTTATAATACCCCAGTACATGGGAGGTGTGGCAGGCCTATAATACACCAGCGCATGGGATGGGTGGTGGGCTTATAATACATCAGTACAGTGGAGGGGTGGTGGGCTTGTAATACATCATTGCATGGGAGTGGTGGTGGCTTATAATACATCAGTGCATGGGAGGTGTGGTGGGATTATAATACAGCTGTGCATGGGAGGGGTAGTGGGTTTACAATACAACAGTGCATGAGAGGGGTGGTGGGTTTATAATACACCAGTGTATCAGAGTGGTGGTGGGCTTATAGTACCCCAGTACATGGGAAGGTGGTGGGTTTATAATACACCAGTTCATGGAAGGGGAGGTGGATTTATAATACACCAGTGCATGGGATGGTTGTTGGGTTTATAATACCCCAGTGCAAGGGAGGGTGGCACATTTATAATACACCAGTGCATGGGAGGGTTGCGGGTTTATAATACACCAGAACATGAGATAATGGTGGGTTTATAATATGGCAGTGCATGGGAGGGGTGGTGGATTTGTAATAAACCTTTACATCAGATGGTGGTGGGTTTATAATACACAAGTGCATTGGAGGATGGTGGGTTTATAATACACCAGTACACGGGAGGGGTGGTTGGTTTATAATACCACAGTACATGGGAGGTGTGGTGGGCTTTTAATACACCAGCGCATGGGAGGTGTGGTGGGCTTATCATACATCAGTACATGGGAGCAGTGGCGGGCTTGTAATACATCATTGCATGGGAGGGGTGGTGGCTTATAATTCATCAGTGCATGGGAGGGTTGGTGGGATTATAATACACCAGTGCATGGGATGGTGTGGCTTGTAATACATCAGTACATGGGAGGGGTGGTGGGATTATAATACACCAGTGCATGGGATGGAGGTGTGATTATAATACACCGGTGCATGGGATGGGTGGTGGGTTTATAATACATCACTGCATGGGATGGTGGTGGGATTATAATACACCAGTGCATAGGAGGGGTGGTGGGTTTATAATACATCACTGCATGGGATGGTGGTGGGATTATAATACACCAGGGCATAGGGGGGGTGGGTTTATAATACATCACTGCATGGGATGGTGGTAGGATTATAATACACAGGTGCATGGGAGGGGTGGTGGGCTTATAATACATCAGTGCATGGGAGGGGTGTTGGGATTATAATACACCACTGCACGGGAGGGGTGGAGAGTTTATTATACAATAGGGAATGGGAGGAATCATGGGTTTGTAATACAACAGTGCATGGGAGGGGTGGTGGGTTTATAATACACAAGTGCATGGGAGGGTAGTGGGTTTATAGTACCCCAGTACATGGGAGGGGTGGTGGGCTTATAACACATCAGTGCATGGGATGGTCGTGAGTTAATAATACACCAGTGTATGGTATGGTGGTGGGTTTATAATACGCAAGTGCATGGGAGGGGTGGGAGGTTTATAATACACCAGTGCATGGGAGGGGTGCTGGGATTATAATACAGCAGTGCATGGGAGGAGTAGTGGGTTTATAATACACAAGTGTATGGTATGGTGGTGGGTTTATAATACACAAGTGCATGGGAGGGGTGTTGTGCTTATAATACATCAGTGCATGGGATGGTGGTGGGATTATAATACACCGGTGCATGGGAAGGGTGGTGGTCTTATAATCCATCAGTGCATTTGAGTGGTGGTGGGCTTATAATACACTGGTGCATGGGAGGGGAAGTGGGCTTATAATACACCGGTGCATGGGAGGAGTGGTGGGCTCATAATACACCAGTGCATGGGAGGATTGGTGGGTTTATAATACTTCATTGCATGGGAGGGTGGTGTGTTTATAGCACCCCAGTACATGGGAGGGTGGTGGGTTTATAATATCCCAGTGCATGGGAGGGGTGGGGGTTATAATACACCAGTGAATGGGATGGGTGGTGGGATTTGGGCTTATAATACACCATTGCATGGGATGGTGATGGGTTTATAACACACCAGTGCATGGGAGGGGTGGTGGGCTTATAATACATCAGTGCATGGGAGGGGCAGTGGGTATATAATATACAAGTGCATGGGAGAGGTGATGGTTTTATTATACACCAGCGGGTGTGAGGTGTAGTGGGTTTATAAAAAAAACAGTGCATGGGTGGGGTCTTGGGCTTATAATACATCAGTGCATGGGATTGTGGTGGGATTACGATACACCAGTGCATGGGAGGGGTGGTGGTCTTATAATACATCAGTGCATGAGAGGGGTGGTCAGATTATAATACACCAGTGCATGAGAGGAGTTGTGATCTTATAATACATCAGTGCATGGGACTGGTGGTGGGTTTATAATACACCAGTGCATGGGAGGGTGGTGGGTTTATAGTACTCCAGTACATGGGAGAGTTGTGGGTTTATAATACGCCAGTGCATGGGAGGGGTGGGGGTTTATAATATCCCAGTGCATGGGATGGCAGTGGGGTTATAACACACCAGTGCATGGGAAGGGTGGTGGGTTTATAATACATCAGTGCATTGGATGATGGTGGGATTATAATACACCGGTGCATGGGAGAGGTAGTGGGTTTATAATACACCAGGGCATGAGATGGTCGTGGGTTTATAATACATTAGTGCATGAGAGAGGTGGTGGGTTTATATTACCCCAGTGCATGGGAGGGGTGGTTGGTTTATAATACACCAGTGCATGGGAGTGGTGGTGGGTTTATAATACTGCAGTACATGGGAGGGTGGTGGGTTTATAATACACCAGTGCATGGGTGGGGTGGTGGGCTTATAATACATCAGTGCATGGGATAGTGGTGGGATTATAATATACTGGTGCATGGGTGGGGTGGTGGGTTTATAATACACCAGTGCCTGAGGGGTAGTGGGTTTATAATACACCAGTACATGGGATGCTAGTAGGTTTATAACACACCAGTGCATGGAAGGGGTGGTGGGCTTATAATACATCAGTGCATGGGATGGTGGTGTGATTATAATACACCAGTGATTGGGAGAGGTGGTGGGTTTATAATACAGCAGTGCCTGGGAGGGGTAGTGGGTTTATAATACACCAGTGCTTATGGTGGTGGTGGGTTTATAACACACCAGTGCATGGGAGGGGTGGTGGGTTTATAATACGCCAGTGCCTGGGAGGGGTAGTGGGTTTATAATACACCAGTACATGGGATGCTGGTGGGTTTATAACACATCAGTGCATGGAAGGGATGGTGGGCTTATAATACATCAGTGCATGGGATGGTGGTGGGATTATAATACACCGGTGCATGGGAGCGGTGGTGGGTTTATAATACACCAGTGCATTGAAGAGGTTGTGGGTTTATAATACACCAGTGCATGGGATGGTGTTGGGTTTATAATACACCAGTGCATGGGAGGGGTGGTGGGTTTATAATACCCCAGTGCATGGGAGGAGTGGTGGGTTTATAATACATCAGTGCATGGAAACAGTGGTGGGATTATAATACACTGGTGCTTGGGAGGGGTGGTGGGTTTATAATACATCAGTGCATGGGAGGGGTGGTGGGATTATAATACAGCAGTGCATGGGAGGAGTAGTGGGTTTATAATACGCAAGTGTATGGTATGGTGGTGGGTTTATAATACACAAGTGCATGGGAGGGGTAGTAGGTTTATAATACACCATTGCATGGGAGGGGTGCTAGGATTATAATACAGCAGTGCATGGGAGGAGTAGTGGGTTTATAATACACTAGTGCATCGGATGGTGGTGGGTTTATAATACACCAGTGCATGGGAGGGGTGTTGTGCTTATAATACATCAGGCCATGGGATGCTGGTGGGATTATAATACACTGGTTCATGGGAGGGGTGGTGGGCTTGTAATACATCAGTGCATGGGATGGTGGTGGGATTATAATACACTGGTAAAAGGGAGGGGTGGTGTGTTTAAAATACACTAGCGCCTGAGAGGGGTAGTGGGTTTATGATACACCAGAGCACGGGAAGGTGGGGGGGTTTGTAACACACCAGTGCATGGGAGGGGTGGTGGTCTTATAATACATCAGTGCATTGGATGGTGGTGGGATTATAATACACCAGTGCATGGGATGGTGGTGGGTTTATAGTACCCCAGTACATGGGAGGGGTTGTAGGCTTATAACACATCAGTGTGTGGGAGGGTTGCTGGGATTATAACACACAAATGCATGTGTTGGTGGTGGGCTTATAATACACCAGTGCATGGGAGGGGTAGTGGGTTTATAACACACTAGTGCATGGGATGGTGTTGGGTTTATAATACACCAGTGCATGGGAGGGGTGTTGGGCTTATAATACATCAGGGCATGGGATGCTGGTGGGATTATAATATACTGGTGCATGGGAGGGGTGGTGGTCTTATAATATATCAGTGCATTTGAGTGGTAGTGGGCTTATAATACACCGGTGCATGGGTGGGAAGGTGGGTTTATAATACACCGGTGCATGGGAGGACTGGTGGGCTCATAATACACCAGTGCATGAGAGGGTTGGTGGTTTTATAATACACCATTGCATGGGAGGGTGATGGGTTTATAGCACCCCAGTACATGGGAGGGTGGTGGGTTTATAATACACCAGTGCATGGGAGGGGTGGTGGGATTATAATATACCAGTGGATGGGAGGGGGGAGTGGGTTTATAATACAACAGTGCATCGGATGGTGGTGGTTTTATAATACACCAGTGCATGGGAGGGGTGAGGATTTATAATACACCAGTGCATGAGAGGGGTGGTGGGTTTTGGGCTTATAATACACCAGTGCATGGGATGGTGATGGGCTTATAATGCACCAGTGCATGGAAGGGGTGATGGTTTTATAATACATCACTGGGTGAGAGGTGTGGTGGGGTTATAATACACCAGTGCATGGGAGGGGTAGTGGGTTTATAATACACCAGTGCAGGGAGCAGTAGTGAGTTTATAGTACACCAGAGTATCAGATGATGGTAGGTTTATAATACACTAGTGTGTTGGAGGGGTGGTGGGCTTATAATATATCAGTGCATAGGATGGTGATGGTGCTTATAATACATCAGTGCATGGGATGGTGGTGGGATTATAATACACTGGTAAAAGGGAGGGGTGGTGTGTTTAAAATACACTGGTGTCTGAGAGGGGTAGTGGGTTTATGATACACCAGAGCACGGGAAGGTGGTGGGTTTGTAACACACCAGTGCATGGGAGGGGTTGTGGGCTTATAATATATCAGTGCATTGGATGGTGGTGGGATTATAATACAACAGTGCATGGAAGGGGTGATGGTTTTATAATGCACCACCGGATGAGAGGTGTGGTGGGTTTTATAATACACCAGTGCATGGGAGGTTGGCGGGCTTATAACACATCAGTGCATGGGATGGTGGTGGGATTATAATACACCAGTGCATGGGAGGGGTGGTGGGTTTATAATACAGCAGTGCAGGTGAGCAGTCGTGGGTTTATAATACACCAGAGTATCGGATGATGGTGGGTTTATAATACACTAGTGCATTGGAGGGGTGGTGGGCTTATAATATATCAGTGCATAGGATGGTGATGGTGCTTATAATACATCAGTGCATGGGATGCTGGTGGGATTATAATAATACACTGGTGCAAGAGAGGGGTGGTGTGTTTAAAATACACTGGTGCCTGGGAGGGGTAGTGGGTTTATAATACACCAGAGCATGGGAAGGTGGTGGGTTTGTAACACACCAGTGTATGGGAGGGGTGGTGGGCTTATAATACATCAGTGCATTGGATGGTGGTGGGATTATAATACACCAGTGCATGGGAGGGGTGGTGCATTTATAATACACCAGTACATGGGAGGGGTGGTGGGTTTTGGGCTTATATTACACCAGTGCATGGGATGGTGATGGGCTTATAATACACCAGTGCATGGGAAGGGTGATGGTTTTATAATGCATCACCGGATGAGAGGTGTGGTGGGTTTATAATACACCAGAGCATGGGAAGGTGGTGGGTTTGTAACACACCAGTACATGGGAGGGGTGGTGGTCTTATAATACATCAGTGCATGGGATGTTGGTGGGATTATAATACACCAGTGCATGGGACGGGTGGTGGGTTTATAATACACCAGTGCAGGGGAGCAGTAGTGGGTTTATAATACACCAGAGTATGGGATGATGATGGGTTTATAATACATTAGTGCGTTGGAGGGGTGGTGGGCTTATAATATATCAGTGCATAGGATGGTGATAGTGCTGATAATACATCAGTGCATGGGATGGTGGTGGCATTATAATACACTGGTAAAAGGGAGGGGTGGTGTGTTTAAAATACACTAGTGCCTGGGAGGGGTAGTGGTTTTATAATACACCAGAGCATGAGAAGGTGGTGGGCTTGTAACACACCAGTGCATGGGAGGGGTGGTGGGCTTATAATACATCAGTGCATTGGATGGTGGTGGGATTATAATACACAGGCACATGGGGGGGTAGGTTTATAATACAACAGTGCCTGAGAGGGGTTGTGGGTTTATAATACACCAGAGCATGAGAAGGTGGTGGGTTTGTAACACACCAGTGCATGGGAGGGGTGGTGGGCTTATAATACATCAGTGCATTGGATGGTGGTGGGATTATAATACACCGGCGCATGAGAGAGGAGGTAGGTTTATAATACACCAGTGCATGGGAGAGGTAGTGGGTTTATAATACACCAGTGTATGGGATGTTGGTGCTTTTATAATGCACCAGTGCATGGGATGGGTGGCGGGTATATAATACCCCAGTGCATGGTAGGAGTGATGGATTTATAATACACCAGTGAATGGAAGTTGTGGTGGGTTTACAGTACTCCAGTACATGGGAGAGGGGTGGGTATATAATACACCAGTACATGGGAGGGGTGGTGGATTTATAATACAGCAGTACATGGGGGGGTTCAAATATCCCAGTGCATGGGATGGTGCTGGTTTTATAATACACCAGTGCATTGGAGGGGTTGTGGGTTTATAATACACCAGTGCATGAGATGATGGTGGGTTTATAATATACCAGTGCATGGCAGGGGTGGTGGGTTTGTAATACACCAGTGCAAGGGATGTTGGTGGGTTTATAATAAACCAGTGCCTGGGAGGACTGGTAGGTTTATACTACACCAGTGGATGAGAGGTATGTGAGTTTATACTACCCCAGTACATGGCAGGGTGGTGGGTTTATAATACACCAGTCCATGGGATGGGGTGGTGGGATTATAATACACCAGTGCATGGGAGAAGTGGTGGGTTTATAATATAACAGTGCATGGGATGGTGGTGGGTTTAAAATACACCAGTGCATGGGATGGTGGTGGGATTTTAATACACCAGTGCATGGGCCGGTGGTGGGTTTATAATTCACCAGTGAATGGGAGGGGTAGTGGGTTTATGATACACCAGTGCATGGTAGGGTGATGGGGTTATAATACACAAGTGCATGGGAGGGTGATGGGCTTATAATACACCTCTGCAAGGGAGGGGTGGTTGGGTTCATAATACATGACTGCATGGGAGGGGTGGTGGGATTATAATACATCAGTGCATGGGAGGAGTAGTGGGTTTATAATACACCAGTGCATGGGATGCTGGTGGGTTTATAACACACCAGTGCATGGAAGGGGTGGTGGGTTTATAATACATCAGTGCATGGGATGGTGGTGTGATTATAATACACCAGTGCATGGGAGAGGTGGTGGGTTTATAATACAGCAGTGCCTGGGAGGAGTAGTGGGTTTATAATACACCAGTGCTTATGGTGGTGGTGCGTTTATAACACACCAGTGCATGGGAGGGGTGGTGGGTTTATAATACACCAGTGCCTGGGAGGGGTAGTGGGTTTATAATACACCAGTACATGGGATGCTGGTGGGTTTATAACACATCAGTGCATGGAAGGGGTGGTGAGCTTATAATACATCAGTGCATGGGATGGTGGTGGGATTATAATACACTGGTGCATGGGAGGGGTGGTGGGTTTATAATACACCAGTGCATTGAAGTGGTTGTGGGTTTATAATACGCCAGTGCATGGGACGGTGTTGGGTTTATAATACATCAGTGCATCGGAGGGTTGGTGGGTTTATAATACCCCAGTGCATGGGAGTGGTGGTGGGTTTATAATACACTAGTGCATGGGAGTGGTGGTGGGCTTATAGTACCCCAGTACATGGGAAGGTGGTGGGTTTATAATACACCAGTGCATGGAAGGAGTGGTGGATTTATAATACACCAGTGCATGGGAGGGGTGTTGAGTTTATAATACCCCAGTTCATGGGTGGGTGGTGCATTTATAATACACCAGTGCATGGGAGGGTTGTGGGTTTGTAATACACCATTGTATGGGATGGTGGTGGGTTTATAATACACAAGTGCATGGGAGGGTGGTGGGTTTATTACACGCCAGTACTTGGGAGGGGTGGTGAGTTTATAATACACCAGCGCATGTGAAGGGTTGAGGGCTTTGAATACATCAGTACATGCGAGGGGTGACAGGCTTGTAATACATCATTGCATGGGAGGGGTGGTGGTTTATAATACATCAGTGCATGGGAGGGGTGGTGGGATTATAATACACCAGTGCATGGGATGGTGGTGGGTTTATAATCACCAGTGAATGGGAGGATGGTGGGTTTATGATACACCAGTGCATGGGTGGGTGGTGGTGGGTTTATATTACCCCAGTGCATGGCATGAGTGGTGAGATTATAATACACCACTGCATGGGAAGGGTGGACGTGGAGGGCTTATAATACACCAGTGCATGGAAGGAGTGGTGGGATTATAATACAACAGTGCATGGGAGGAGTGTTGGGTTTATAATACACAAGTGCATGGGAGGGTGGTGAGTTTATAGTACCCCAGTAGATGGGAGGTGTGGTAGGCTTATAACACATCAGTGCGTGGGAGGGTTGCTGGGATTATAACACACAAGTGCATGTGTTGGTGGTGGGATTATAATACACCAGTGCATGGGAGGGGTAGTGGGTTATAATACACTAGTGCATGGGATGGTGGTGGGTTTATAATACATCAGGGCATGGGATGCTGGTGGGATTATAGTACACTGGTGCATAGGAGGGGTGGTGGGCTTGTAATACATCATTACACTGGATGGTGGTGGGATTATAATACACCGGTGCATGGGTGGGGAGGTGGGTTTATAATACACCGGTGCATGGGAGGAGTGGTAGGCTCATAATATACCAGTGCGTGAGAGGGTTGGTAGGTTTATAATACACCATTGCATGGGAGGGTGATGGGTTTATAGCACCCCAGTACATGGGAGGGTGGTGGGTTTATAATACACCAGTGCATGGGAGGGGTGAGGGTTAATAATACACCAGTGCATGAGAGGGGTGGTGGGTTTTGGGCTTATAAAACACCAGTGCATGGGATGGTGATGGGCTTATAATACACCAGTGCATGGGAGGGGTGATGGTTTTATAATACATCACTGGGTGAGAGGTGTGGTGGGTTTATAATACACCAGTGCATGGGAGGTTGGTGGGCTTATAATACATCAGTGCATGGGATGGTGGTGGGATTATAATACCCCAGTGCATGGGAGGGGTGGTGGGTTTATAATACAAAATAAACAAGACCAAATGACCAGCACCCGAATCTGCAAGACACCATCAACCACCACAAATGAATTGACCTAGGTTTCGTCTTTATTCAGACTTCTTCAGAATAATGTTAAACAATTCAACCCATGCAAGCTTTATAATAGACAAATCATGACATCATTGCTCAATTAATTAATTAACATCCATCTTACTTAACTATATTAATCTTACTTGCTTGCGCCCCCATTTATGCAAATTATATTATGTCTTATTGGGAGCAGGAATATGTTTTTGCAAGTAGGTTTAAATCCAAGATTCGGCACTACACCCATTTTTTAGACGATTTGTTTATAGTATGGGAAGGTAGTGTCGAAGATGTCAATAGTTTTGTATAAAGCTTGCATGGGTTGAATTGTATAACATTATTCTGAATAAGTCTGAATAAAGACGAAACCTAGGTCAATTTGTTTGTGGTGGTTGATGGTGTCTTGCAGATTCGGGTGCTGGTCATTTGGTCTTGTTTATTTTTGTTTTTTATTTTTTGTTTGTTCAAATGGGATTTATAATACACCAGTGCAGGGGAGCAGTAGTGGGTTTATAATACACCAGAGTATCGGATGATGGTGGGTTTATAATACACTAGTGCGTTACAGGGGTGGTGGGCTTATAATATATCAGTGCATAGGATGGTGATGGTGCTTATAATACATCAGTGCATGGGATGGTGGTGGGATTATAATACACTGGTAAAAGGAAGGTGTGCTGTGTTTAAAATACACTCATGCCTGAGAGGGGTAGTGGGTTTATGATACACCAGAGCACGGGAAGGTGGTGGGTTTGTAACACACCAGTGTATGGGAGGGGTGGTGGGCTTATAATACATCAGTGCATTGGATGGTGGTGGGATTATAATACACCAATGCATGGGAGGGGTGGTGGGTTTATAATACACCAGTACATGGGAGGGGTGGTGAGTTTTGGGCTTATAATACACCAGTGCATGGGATGGTGATGGGCTTATAATACACCAGTGCATGTGAGGGATGATGGTTTTATAATGCACCACCGGATGAGAGGTGTGGTGGGTTTATAATACACCAGTGCATGGGAGGTTGGTGGGCTTATAATACATCAGTGCATGGGATGGTGGTGGGATTATAATACACCAGTGCATGGGAGGGGTGGTGGGTTTATAATACACTAGTGCAGGGGAGCAGTAGTGGGTTTATAATACACCAGAGTATGGGATGATGATGGGCTTATAATACACTAGTGCGTTGGAGGGGTGGTGGGCTTATAATATATCTGCATGGGTTGGTGATGGTGCTTATAATACATCAGTGCATGGGATGGTGGTGGCATTATAATACACTGGTGCAAGGCAGGGGTGGTGTGTTTAAAATACACTAGTGCCTGGGAGGGGTAGTGGGTTTATAATACACCAGAGCATGGGAAGATGGTGGGTTTGTAACACACCAGTGCATGGGAGAGGTGGTGGGTTTATGATACACCATCGTATGGGATGGTGGTGGTTTTATAATGCATCAGTGCATGGGTGGGGTGGTGGGCTTATAATACATCAGTGCATGGGATCGTGGTGGGATTATAATACACCAGTGCATGGGAAGGGTGGTGGGTTTATAATACACCAGTGCAGGGGAGCAGTAGTGGGTTTATAATACACCAGAGTATGGGATGATGATGGGTTTATAATACACTAGTGCGTTGGAGGGGAGGTGGGCTTATAATATATCTGCATGGGATGCTGATAGTGCTTATAATACATCAGTGCATGGGATGGTGGTGGGATTATAATACACTGGTGCAAGGAAGGGGTGATGTGTTTAAAATACACTAGTGCCTGGGAGGGGTTGTGGGTTTATAATATACCAGAGCATGTGAAGGTGTTGGGTTTGTAACACACCAGTGCATGAGAGGTGTGGTGGGCTTATAATACATCAGTGCATTGGATGGTGGTGGGATTATAATACACCGGCGCATGAGAGGGGAGATAGGTTTATAATACACCAGTGCATGGGAGAGGTAGTGGGTTTATAATACACCACTGTATGGGATGGTGGTGGTTTTATAATGCACCAGTGCATGGGAGGGGTGGCGGGTATATAATACCCCAGTGAATGGGAGGGGTGATGGATTTATAATACAGCAGTGAATGGGAGTTGTGGTGGGTTTACAGTACCCCAGTACATGGGAGAGGGGTGGGTATATAATACACCAGTGCATGGGAGGGGTGGTGATTTTATAATACACCAGTGCATGGGGGGGGTTATAATACCCCAGTGCATGGGAGGGTGCTGGTTTTATAATAAACCAGTGCATGAGATGATGATGGGTTTATAACATACCAGTACTTGGCAGGGTGGTGGGATTGTAATACACCAGTGCATGGGATGTTGGTGGGTTTATAATACACCAGTGCCTGGGAGGGCTGGTAGGTTTATACTACACCAGTGGATGAGAGGTATGTGAGTTTACACTACCCCAGTACATGGCAGGGTGGTTGGTTTATAATACACCAGTCCATGGGATGAGGTGGTGGGATTATAATACACCAGTGCATTGGAGAAGTGGTGGGTTTATAAAACTCCAGTGCATGGGGGACGTTGTTTAGAATACACCAGTGCATGGGAGGGTGGTGGTTGGTTTATAATACACCAGTGCATGAGAGGAGTTTGGTGTTTATAATACAGCAGTGCATGGATGGGTGGTCGGTTTATAATACACCATTGCAGGGGAGGGTGGTGGGTTTACAATACACCAGTGTTGGGAGGGGTGGTGGGTTTCAGAGGCATCGGAAGCTATTGAAGACTGGGGGGGGCAGAGGGTGAGAATAGTGAGAATAAATCTGATCATACTATAGATAATTTGAGGGGACCCGTGTAAGCGATGCAGCATTTAGGAACTGCCTCTATCAATTAGTGGCATGAGGGGCAATCCTGGAGTACATTTCCTATTACCTATCCTTTGATCCAAGTTGCATTTGAATATGGACAGGGATGTGCTTTGTTTTACTTAAATGGATAGTCTGTTCTGGAACAGTGGCAGCCTCTGTGATATACGTATATCCATCTCTCCACAACATTCAGTTTAGATACCTGGAGTGAGGATTTCTGATGCCATTTGACTTGCTGATGTTCAGTAAGTCTATCTGTATTAGGTCGGAGGATGTCTTCTATGCCAGACATGTCATCTTTAAGCAGTCTGTAGGATACTGAGTATAGTGATAAATCTTTGAGGTGGTCCATGCAAGACCTATTGTTTAGGACTTGTATCCTTTTAGTAAGGTATCTCTGTGGGTATTCCAGTTGCTGCATGGGCCTGGATAGATACATGCCAAAGTGGGCAATATATAAAATGATTGACCTAATGAGGGCTTTGTAAAGGGGGACAATAACATCTCTAGAGCTAGTCACAATCAATTTGTTTATAAGCTGTGCAATATAGAAAGACTTTCTTATGACTCTGGGCACATATTGGTCAAAAGGTAGGACACTGTACACACAAGTTCCCAAAATGCCTAACAACTAGATCAGTTCTCAGGGGGCATTGTCAGTTTGGCAGTTCCCTGGAGAAGATGACTTCCCAAAGGATATGATAATGTATTTCTTGTAGTTTAGTATCAATTCATGATTCTGGCACCAGTTATTGTTTGGGACAAACCTTCCTGCATGATGGCTAAGTCATTCGGGGATTCATTAACTGCTCCTGGCTTGCAGTCATCTCAAACTTAGTCGGCCAAAGCCCTTTGATACTTCATTTTACTTTTGAGATGTATATGCCAAACAGAAAAAGTCTCAGCACTGAACCCTGGGGGACTCCATTGGTGACTGGTCTCTTTCCTTATTTTGATCTCCTGCATCCTATGAGCAAGCATACATGTATGCATTCTTTGATCCACCTACCTGATTGTATTAACCTGATTGTATTAAATTATATTCCTTGTATAATACAGCACCACTTGTTAGAATGTGTTTTAAATTTGTAGTTTGGAACACTCTTCTAGTAAGCAATGAAACAAAATGTATGAACCAGTAATGACAAAACTACCTATTTCAGAAAATTTCAACCATAAAAGGCCAGTCAAACTTCTGATGTTACAATCCACCAGTATCAGTAAATAAGCAAAATCTCTGCAGAAGTAAGTCATCTAAATAATTCAACATTAAAGGGATCTGTAACTAATGAAGAGGTTGCTGCTAACAAACAATTTTATATTTCGTTTCATCTACAAATGAAGTGCATTTTGCCCTTGAAGAATAAATTGCCAGTGCTACATTAAAAAATGATAAGCTAGTAATTTTGCAATGGGGAATGGATGGCAAACTGATTACAGAAACATAGTTACTAGGTAACTCCTCCAAAGGAGGACATTCATAGCACTGCAGTATCCACTTCCCTTAAAGTACAACACAGTACAGTATCAACGATCCATCTGCATACTGTGGGAGTAGAACCACAGCCTTCTGCATCAAAAGCAAGTACACTATTTGTTGTGCTACTAACAATGCAAATGACTTAGAATAAGTAGCACTAACCTTCTTTTCCCCCAAGCTCTCTCAACTAAATCTCTCAACTTCGTAGCACAAGAAATCTGGAAAAAGCCAAAATTTATCTGGGTGGGGACAAAGGCTCAAAACCAGGGATACATTTCAAATATTGCTTGTATAAGTTGCTAAAATAAAGTGTTTTGTGTTACCATGTGTTTCCTGAAAGACAGGAAGACTGAAACGTAAAGGGCTGTCATTCTTTAGTGAATTCACTTCTCACTCATTTGCCAGGAAACCACAAATTTTAAGAGGAGCAGACTAAAAGTCTGAGCCAAATATTCTGTGAAAATCTGGACAGTTGAGAGCTATGGACTCAACTCCCTGAATCACAAGTGGTGGTATGGGGGGAGAATTCAGGATCTTGTTTGAGCCTGAGTAACACTTACCAACAGGTATATCTAACTGGGGTATTTTACACACACACACACACACACACACACACACACACACACACACACACACACACACACACACACACACACACACACTCACACACACACACACACACACACACACACACACACACACACACACACACACACACACACACACACACACACACACACACACACACACACACACACACACACACACACACACACACACACACACACACACACACACACACACACACACACACACTCACGCACACACGCGCACACACACACACACACACACACACACACACACACACACACACACACACACACACACACACACACACGCAGACACACACAGGAGAAGCATAACTCCTGTAACATCGAGGAATAAGAGAACAAGAATAGCTAGTTTAGTTAGTTTTACTTCCATGCACGAATCCATGTTAGCGTGAAAACTCCCCTTCATTATTTTTTCCCCTACAGGTCTTGCAGCTGTAAAACTGGGGGGGGCTCCCCCCTCCCCCTGGCTCTATGGTTCCAGCACCCATAGTGGGTTTATAATGCACCAGTGCATGGCAGGGGTGGAGGTTTTATAATACACCTGCGCATGGGAGGGGTGGTGGGTTTGTGATACACCAGTGCATGGGAGGGTTGTGGTGGGTTTATAGTACCCCAGTAGATGGGATGGGTGGTGAGTTTATAATATACCAGTGCATGGGAGGGTGGTGGGGCTATAATACACCAGTACATGGGAGGGGTAGTGGGTTTAGAATACACCAGCGCATGAGATGGTGGTGGGTTTATAATACACCAGTGCATTGGAGGGGTGGTGGGTTTATAATACACCAGTGCATGGGAGGGCTGGTAGGTTTATAATACACTAGTGCATGGGATGATGGTGGGTTTATAATACTCCAGTACATGGGAGGGGTGGTGGGTTTATAATACATGAGTGCAAGGGAGGGGTGGTGGGTTTATAGTACCCTAGTGCATGGGAGGGATTGTGGGTTTATAATACACCAGTGCATGGGATGATGGTGGGTTTATAATAAACCAGTGGATGGGAGGGGTGGTGGGTTTATAATACATCAGTGTATGGGAGGGTTGGTGGGTTTAAAATACACCATTGCATGGGAAGGTGATGGGTTTATAGCACCCCAGTACATGGGAGGGTGGTGGGTTTATAATATACCAGTGCATGGGAGGGGTGGGGGTTTATAATACACCAGTGCATGGGAGGGGTGGTGGATTTTGGGCTTATAATACATCAGTGCATGGGATGGTGATGGGCTTATAATACACCAGTGCATGGGAGGGGTGGTAGGCTTATAATACATCAGTGCATGGGAGGGGTGGTGGCTATATAATATACAAGTGCATGGGAGGGGTGATGGTTTTATAATACACCACAGGGTGAGAGTTGTGGTGGGTTTATAATACACCAATGCATGGGAGGTTGGTGGGCTTATAATTCATCAGTGCATGGGATGGTGGTGGGATTATAATACACCAGTGCATGGGAGGGGTGGTGGGTTTATAATACACCAGTGCAGGGGAGCAGTAGTGGGTTTATAATACACCAGAGTATGGGATGATGGTGGGTTTATAATACACTAGTGCGTTGGACGGGTGGTGGGCTTATAATATATCTGCATGGGATGGTGATGGTGCTTATAATACATCAGTGCATGGGATGGTGGTGGCATTATAATACAGTGGTGCAAGGGAGGGGTGGTGTGTTTAAAATATACTAGTGCCTGCGAGGGGTAGTGGGTTTATAATACACCAGAGCATGGGAAGAGGGTGGGTTTGTAACACACCAATGCATGGGAGGTTGGTGGGCTTATAATACATCAGTGCATTGGATGGTGGTGGGATTATAATACACCAGTGCATGGGAGGGGTGGTGGGTTTATAATACACCAGTGCAGGGGAGCAGTAGTGGGTTTATAATATACCAGAGTATGGGATGATGATGGGTTTATAATACACTAGTGCATTGGAAGGGGTGGTGGGCTTATAATATATCTGCATGGGATGCTGATGGTGCTTATAATACATCAGTGCATGGGATGGTGGTGGGATTATAAAACACTGGTAAAAGGGAGGGGTGGTGTGTTTAAAATACACTGGTGTCTGAGAGGGGTAGTGGGTTTATGATACACCAGAGCACGGGAAGGTGGTGGGTTTGTAACACACCAGTGCATGGGAGGGGTGGTGGGCTTATAATACATCAGTGCATTGGATGGTGGTGGGATTATAATACGCCGGCGCATGGGAGGGGTGGTGGGTTTATAATACACCAGTGCATGGGAGGGGTTGTGGGTTTTGGGCTTATAATACACCAGTGCATGGGATGGTAATGGGCTTATAATACACCAGTGAATGAGAAGGGTGATGGTTTTATAATGCACCACCAGATGAGAGGTGTGGTGGGTTTATAATACACCAGTGCATGGGAGGGGTGGTGGGTATATAATTCCCCAGTGCATGGGAGGGGTGATGGATTTATAATACACCAGTGAATGGGAGTTGTGGTGGGTTTACAGTACCCCAGTACATGGGAGAGGGGTGGGTATATAATACACCAGTGCATGGGAGGGGTGGTAGATTTATAATACACCAGTGCATGGGGGGGTTATAATACCCCAGTGCATGGGAGGGTACTGGTTTTATAATACACCAGTGCATCGGAGGGGTTGTGGGTTTATAATACACCAATGTATGAGATGATGGTGGGTTTATAACATACCAGTGCTTGGCAGGGGTGGTGGGATTGTAATACACCAGTGCATGGGATGTTGGTGGGTTTATAATATACCAGTGCCTGGGAGGGCTGGTAGGTTTATACTAGACCAGTGGATGAGAGGTATGTGAGTTTACACTACCCCAGTACATGACAGGGTGGTGGGTTTATAATACACCAGTCCATGGGTATTGGTGGTGGGAATGATAATGCACCAGTGCATGGGAGAAGTGGTGGATTTATAATATAACAGTGCATGGGATGGTGGTGGGTTTAAAATACACCAGTGCATGAGAGGTGTGGTGGGTTTATAATACACCAGTGCATGGGAGGGCTGGTGGGCTTATAATACACCAGTGCATGGGATGGTGGTGGTATTTTAATACACCAGTGCATGGGCCAGTGGTGGGTTTATAATACACCAGTGAATTGGAGGGGTAGTGGGTTTATGATACACCAGTGCATGCGAGGGTGGTGGTGGGGTTATAATACCCCTGTGCATGGTAGGGTGGTGGGGTTATAATACACAAGTGGATGGGAGGGTGATGGGTTTATAATACACCTCTGCAATGGAGGGGTGGTTGGGTTTATAATAAACGACTGCATGGGAGGGGTGGTGGGATTATAATGCACCAGTGCATGGGAGGCATAGTGGGTTTATAATATACGAGTGCATGGGATGGTGGTGGGTTTATAATACACCAGTGCAAGGGAGGGGTTCTGGGCTTATAATACATTAGTGCATGAGATGGTGATGGGCTTATAATACATTAGTGCATGAGATGGTGATGGGCTTATAATACATCAGTGCATGAGATGGTGATGGGCTTATAATACATCGGTGCATGAGATGGTGATGGGCTTATAATACATTAGTGCATGAGATGGTGATGGGCTTATAATACATTAGTGCATGAGATGGTGATGGGCTTATAATACATTAGTGCATGAGATGGTGATGGGCTTATAATACATTAGTGCATGAGATGGTGATGGGCTTATAATACATTAGTGCATGAGATGGTGATGGGCTTATAATACATTAGTGCATGAGATGGTGATGGGCTTATAATACATTAGTGCATGAGATGGTGATGGGCTTATAATACATTAGTGCATGAGATGGTGATGGGCTTATAATACATTAGTGCATGAGATGGTGATGGGCTTATAATACATTAGTGCATGAGATGGTGATGGGCTTATAATACATTAGTGCATGAGATGGTGATGGGCTTATAATACATTAGTGCATGAGATGGTGATGGGCTTATAATACATTAGTGCATGAGATGGTGATGGGCTTATAATACATTAGTGCATGAGATGGTGATGGGCTTATAATACATTAGTGCATGAGATGGTGATGGGCTTATAATACATTAGTGCATGAGATGGTGATGGGCTTATAATACATTAGTGCATGAGATGGTGATGGGCTTATAATACATTAGTGCATGAGATGGTGATGGGCTTATAATACATTAGTGCATGAGATGGTGATGGGCTTATAATACATTAGTGCATGAGATGGTGATGGGCTTATAATACATTAGTGCATGAGATGGTGATGGGCTTATAATACATTAGTGCATGAGATGGTGATGGGCTTATAATACATTAGTGCATGAGATGGTGATGGGCTTATAATACATTAGTGCATGAGATGGTGATGGGCTTATAATACATTAGTGCATGAGATGGTGATGGGCTTATAATACATTAGTGCATGAGATGGTGATGGGCTTATAATACATTAGTGCATGAGATGGTGATGGGCTTATAATACATTAGTGCATGAGATGGTGATGGGCTTATAATACATTAGTGCATGAGATGGTGATGGGCTTATAATACATTAGTGCATGAGATGGTGATGGGCTTATAATACATTAGTGCATGAGATGGTGATGGGCTTATAATACATTAGTGCATGAGATGGTGATGGGCTTATAATACATTAGTGCATGAGATGGTGATGGGCTTATAATACATTAGTGCATGAGATGGTGATGGGCTTATAATACATCAGTGCATGAGATGGTGATGGGCTTATAATACATCAGTGCATGAGATGGTGATGGGCTTATAATACATTAGTGCATGAGATGGTGATGGGCTTATAATACATTAGTGCATGAGATGGTGATGGGCTTATAATACATCAGTGCATGAGATGGTGATGGGCTTATAATACATTAGTGCATGAGATGGTGATGGGCTTATAATACATCGGTGCATCGGAGGAGTGGTGGATTTATATTACCCCAGTACATGGGAGGGGTGGTGGGTTTATAAAACCCCAGTGCAGGTGAGGGAGGTTGGTTTATAATACACCAGTGCATGGGAGGGGTGGTGGGTTTATAATACACCAGTGCATGGGATGATGGTGGGTTTATAATACTCCAGTACATGGGAGAGGTGGTGGGTTTATAATACACCAGTGCATGGGACGATGGTGGGTTTATAATACACCAGTGGATGCAAGGGGATGTGGGTTTGTAATAGACCAGTGCATGGGATGGTGGTGGTTTATAATACACCAGTGCATGGGAGGGTGGTGGGTTTATAATACACCATTGCCTGGGAGGGGTGGCATGTTTATAATAAACCAGTGCATGGGAGGTGGCAGTGAGTTTATAATGCCCCAGTGCATGGGAGGGAGGTCGATTTATAATACACCAGTGCATGGGAGAGTGGTGGGTTTATAATACACCAGTGCGTGGGAGGGAAGGTGGGTTTATAATACCCAAGTGCATGATAGGGTGGTGGGTTTATGATACACCAGTGCATGGGATCGTGGTGGTGGGTTTATAAAACCCCAGTGCATGGTGGGAGTTGTTTATAATACACCAGTGCATGGGAGGGTGGTGGCTGGTTTATAATACACCAGTGCTTGAGAGGGGTTTGGGGTTTATAATACAGCAGTGCATGGGATGGGTGGTGGGTTTATAATACACCATTGCATGGGAGGGTGGTGGGTTTATAATACACCAGTGTTGGGAGGGGTGGTGGGTTTCAGAGGCATTGGAAGCTATTGAAGTCTGGGGGGGGGCAGAGGGTGAGAGGAGCACTTATTGATCTAAAAAGGGCAAATTTTAAAACTATTTACTACCACAACATATTTTCACATAGAGGACATTTTAAGCTTAGCCAATTTCTCTTTTGGTGCTTGAATTAACATTTCCTGATTGGTCTTACCTATCCCATGGCTGTTAATTGTATATTAGCCCTAGTGAGAATAAATCTGATCATACTATAGATAATTTGAGGGGACCCGTGTAAGCGATGCAGCATTTAGGAACTGCCTCTATCAATTAGTGGCATGAGGGGCAATCCTGGAGTACATTTTCTATTACCCATCCTTTGATCCAAGTTGCATTTGAATATGGACAGGGATGTGTTTTGTTTTACTTGAATGGATAGTCTGTTCTGGAACAGTGGCAGCCTCTGTGATATACATATATCCATCTCTCCACAACATTCAGTTTAGCTACCTGGAGTGAGTATTTCTGATGCCATTGGACTTGCTGATGTTCAGTAAGTCTATCTGTATTAGGTCGGAGGATGTCTTCTATTCCAGACATGTCATCTTTAAGCAGTCTGTAGGATACTGAGTATAGTGATAAATCTTTGAGGTGATCCATGCGAGACCTATTGTTTAGGACTTGTATCCTTTTAGTAAGGTATCTCTGTGGGTATTCCAGTTGCTGCATGGGACTGGATAGATACATGCCAAAGTGGGCAATATATAAAATGATTTACCTAATGAGGGCTTTGTAAAGGGGGACAGTAATATCTCTATATCTAGTCACAATCAATGTGTTTATAAGCTGTGCAATATAAAAATACTTTCTTATGACTCTGGGCACATATTGGTCAAAAGGTAGGACACTGTACACACAAGTTCCCAAAATGCCTAACAACTAGATCAGTTCTCAGGGGGCATTGTCAATTTGGCAGTTCCCTGGAGAAGATGACTTCCCAAAGGATATGATAATGTATTTCTTGTAGTTTAGTATCAATTCATGATTCTGGCACCAGTTATTGTTTGGGACAAACCTTCCTGCATGATGGCTAAGTCATTTGGGGATTCATTAACTGCTCCTAGCTTGCAGTCATCTCAGACTTAGTCGGCCAGAGCCCTTTGGTACTTCATTTTACTTTTGAGATGTATATGCCAAACAGACAAAGTCTCAGCACTGAACCCTGGGGGACTCCATTGGTGACTGGTCTTTCCTTATTTTGATCTCCTGCATCCTATGAGCAAGCATATATGTATGCATTCTTTGATCCACCTTCCTGATTGTATTAACCTGATTGTATTAAATTATATTCCTTGTATAATACAGCACCACGTGTTAGAATGTGTTTTAAATTTGTAGTTTGGAACACTCTTCTAGTAAGCAATGAAACAAAATGTATGAACCAGTAATGAAAAAAACTACCCATTTCAGAAAATTTCAACCACAAAAGGCCAGTCAAACTTCTGACGTTACAATCCACCAGTATCAGTAAATAAGCAAAATCTCTGCAGAAGTAAGTCATCTAAATAATTCCACATTAAAGGGATCTGTAACTAAAGAAGAGGTTGCTGCTAGCAAACAATTTTATATTTAATTGTTTCATCTACAAATAAAGTGCATTTTGCCCTTGAAGAATACATTGCCAATGCTACATTAAAAAATGATAAGCTAGTAATTTTGCAATGGGGAATGGATGGCAAACTGATTACAGAAACATAGTTACTAGGTAACGCCTCCAAAGGAGGACATTCATAGCACTGCAGTATCCACTTCCATTAAAGTACAACACAGTACAGTATCAGCGATCCATCTGCATACTGTGGGAGTAGAACCACAGCCTTCTGCATCAAAAGCAAGTACACTATTTGTTGTGCTACTAACAATGCAAACAACTTAGAATAAGTAGCACTAACCTTCTCTTCCCCCAAGCTCTCTCAACTAAATCTCTCAACTTCGTAGCACAAGAAATCTGGAAAAAGCCAAAATTTATCTGGGCGGGGACAAAGGCCCAAAACCAGGGACACATTTCAAATATTGCTTGCATAAGTTGCTAAAATAAAGTATTTTGTGTTACCATGTGTTTCCTGAAAGACAGGAAGACTGAAACGTAAAGGGCTGTCATTCTTTAGCGAATTCACTTCTCACTCATTTGCCAGGAAACCACAAAATTTAAGAGGAGCAGACTAAAAGTCTGAGCCAAATATTCTGTGAAAATCTGGACAGTTGAGAGCTATGGACTCAACTCCCTGAATCACAAGTGGTGGTATGGGGTCAGAATTCAGGATCTTGTTTGAGCCTGAGTAACACTTACCAACAGGTATATCTAACTGGGGTATTTTACACAAACACACACACACACACACACACACACGCTGACTCACACACACACACACTCACACACACACACACACACACACACACACACACACACACACACACACACACACACACACACACACTCACACACACACACACACACACACACACACACAGACACACACACACACACACACACACACACACACACACACACACACACACACACACACACACACACACACACACACACACACACACACACACACACACACACACACACAGACACACACACACACACACACACACACACACACACACACACACACACACACACTCACACACACACACACACACACACACACACACACACACACACACACACACACACACACACACACACACGCACACACACACTCACACACACACACACACACACACACACACACACACACACACACACACACACACACACACACACACACACTCACTCACACACACACACACACACACACACACACACGCACACACAGTAGCAGCATAACTCCTGTAACATCGAAGAATAAGAGAACAAGAATAGCTAATTTAGTTAGTTTTACTTCCATGCGCGAATCCATGTTAGCGTGAAAACTCCCCTTCATTAATTTTTTCCCTTCAGGTCTTGCAGCTGTAAAAGTGGGGGGGGCTCCCCCCTCCCCCTGGCTCTATGGTTCCAGCACCCATAGTGGGTTTATAATGCACCAGTGCATGGCAGGAGTGGTGATTTTATAATGCACCTGCGCATGGGAGGGGTGGTGGGTTTGTGATACACCAGTGCATGGGAGGGTTGTGGTGGGTTTATAGTACCCCAGTAGATGGGATGGGCGGCAAGTTTATAATATACCAGTGCATGGGAGGGTGGTGGGTCTATAATACACCAGTACATGGGAAGGTAGTGGGTTTAGAATACTCCAGCACATGAGATGGTGGTGGGTTTATAATACACCAGTGCATTGGAGAGGTGGTGGGTCTATAATACACCAGTACATGGGAGGAGTAGTGGGTTTAGAATACACCAGCGCATGAGATGGTGGTGGGTTTATAATACACCAGTGCATTGGAGGGGTGGTGGGTTTATAATACCCCATTGCATGGGTGGGATGGTGGGTTTATAATACACCAGTGCATGGGAGGGGTGGTGAGTTTATAATACCCCTGTGCATGGGAGGGGTGGTAAGTTTATAATACCCCATTGCATGGGAGAGTTGGTGGGTTTGTAATACCCCAGTGCATGGGATGGGTGGTTAGTTTATAAAATACCAGTGCATGGGAGGGTGGTGGGTCTATAAAACACCAGTACATGGGAGGGGTAGTGGGTTTATAATACACCAGCGCATGAGATGGTGGTGGGTTTATAATACCCCAGTGCATGGGATGTGTAGTGGGTTTATAATACCCCAGTGCATGGGAGGGTTTAGTGGGTTTATAATACACCAGCGCATGAGAGGGGTGGTAGGTTTATAATACACCAGCGCATGGCAGGGTGGTGGGGATCTATAATGTACCAGTGTATGGGATGGGTGGTGGGTTTATAATACCCCAGTGCATGGGATGTGTAGTGGGTTTATAATACCCCAGTGCATGGGAGGGTTTGGTGGGTTTATAATACACCAGCGCATGATAGGGGTGGTGGGTTTATAATACACCAGCGCATGGCAGGGTGGTGGGGATTTATAAATACCAGTGCATGGGATGGGTGGTGGGTTTATAATACACCAGTGCTTGGGAGGGGTGATGGGTTTGTAAATACACCAGTGCATGGGAGGGGTGGTGTGTTTATAATACACCAGTGCATGAGAGGGGTGGTGGGTTTATGATACACCACTGCATGGGAGGGTGGTGGGTTTGACCACGCAGAAACAATATTTTGGAATATTTAGTGTGTTCAGTTTTTTATATCTCAAGGATCATTACTCATAGTTCTTAGCTAATAGAAGTTCCTCATATGGTTTGTTTTCTTTTATATAAGTATATGTTTGCCTTTGTCTTAAGTAATAATTCAATAAAGGTGTTAAAAAAGTTAACTAAGCGGCCTTTGCCACCACTGTAGTCTTGTTATTTGCCTCAGATGCAAGTGAGAGACTCTGCTGTGCCAAGCTGGTTCCTTGGAAAACTCTTTTTTCCCTGAATCCCACTGGTGTTGCAAATACAGCCACTTTGGATGAGGGGTTAGCAATGTCCTCAGCTGCTGCTGGCATCCCATTTGTGCACAAGGGAGAGCCACTTTTGTTGGCGTTGCAAGAAGGGGAAAGGAAGGTGCCCCTGCTTAATGAGAATGCTGTGCCCATCCTTGAGGAAGCTATTGCGGCCATTAAAAATGTGTCTGCCGTAATTTTACTTCCAAAAAGAAACAGAAAACTAAACTTATAGTCTCTCCTGCTCCAGTTTCACTGGACAGGAATAATTTAAGTCTTGCTTAGGTTCTTGTATAGTCTATTGACCTTTCTTATCAGGTGGTTTCTGGTAAGAGAAAAAGGGATTCCTTTTTTCATGAAGAGATTCAGGAAATTATAGCCGGACAGGAATGTGATGGGACGGATACATTTTTCCCTCAGAATTCCGATTTGGAGTCAGAGGACAGCATGCTACCTGAATCTCCTTCTCAGTGATTTTCTTTCTACTAGACTATTTCCAGAATGTGTAAGTTCAGTGGGAAAACACTGACGTCCCCCAGAAATACTATCAGCTGTTACAGAAGGACTTTCCGGAACCTTCACCTATTTCCCCAGTTCTGTCAGGTCTGGAGGAAGTGTGTGTCACTGCCTGCAATATTCCTGATGCCCAGCCTGCTCTCCCTAAAAAAGGCAAATATAATGTATAAAGTTTCTCAGCATTTTAAGTTTTTATACACTCTTCCCAAACATGACCCAGCAGCTATAGCTTTAGTTAATCCATCTGCTCCCAGACACTTTAACTCTAGTCTTTCCCCTTCTGACAGGGATGGTAAAGCAAATTTTACATTTGGGAAAAATGTGCTTGCTTCTGCAATTTTAATTTTTAGAACTTTGAATTGTCAGTCCCATATGTTAGAGTTTATTATGACTAATTGTGATAATATGAGGGATGTTTTATCTGTAATTCTTTCCTGTGTGGAAAAATCTGCTTTCAGTGGTCTGGTTTCTTTTATTTTGCAGGTCACTACTCATTTAAAGTGTGCTTATGTCTGTAGATGCTACTTCTATTGACGTTGCCACTGGTACTGTGTTGAAAAGGTTTGCCTGGCTTCATTTTCAGAACCTCCTATCAGATATAAACATAAGATTTTAAATTTACTTTGGATAGAGATTTGTTGTAAAGGTGATCAAAAATGTGGATGACAGTGTTAAGCTGATAGAGGGAATCTCTCAGATGTGTTATCCCTCTTTCTCTAAATTTTCCAAGGATGCTTTTCCTCCCTTGTCCAATTGTGGCAACAAACAAAGAAACCAGTCTCAGCAATATGCTGGTAAACAGACATTAAAAACAATGGAGGAGAGGTTCCCTAAAATAAAACAGGACCCCTACACAAACAAGGACAATGAAATAAGTCAGAATGACTATGTAGGTGGCCTTGTCCTCCCTCCCACCATGGCACTCTCTTATCCCTTTCAGAAAGCCTGAATCAAATTTCTCTCTTTGACAACAGGCTGTTTCAGACAAATGGGTTTTGAGACTGATTCATCAGGGGTAGAGATGGCAGCAGGGGTGGTCCCTCCTTTGCAGGAATTATTCCACATCCATCAGACCAAAGCCTTCTGTTCTCTCCTGTCCTCCAGTTTATGCTTTATTTGGGGGAATAGAAATAGTTCCTCTTTCCCAGTGGGGAAGAGGTGTTCATTTAAGAATGTTTCTGATGCCATAGAAAGAAAATGCCTGGAGATCAGTTATTGGCCTTTTTTTAAAATCAGTTTGTGATAGTGTCCAAATTCAAGATGCTTTCAAAAACAGAATCTATTTCCCCTTCTTTCCCATTTCAGATTTTTTGGTAACCTTAGATTTTTAAAGATGCTTATTATCACATTCCTCCCCATGAAGACGTCAGATGTTTTCTTATGGTTTTATGTGTCTGGATCACATTCTCCAGTCTTTTCCTTACCCTTTGGGAAAGAGTGTTTCACAAAGTGTCTCACTACAGTTATAGCACACTGCAGGCTACAGGGTATCTATTTTTTTCCATATTTAGATGACTTACTTACCTATACAGACTCTTTTTGTGAGAGATCTCCTATGCAGGCTGGGATTCCAAGTAAATCTCAGTGCAAAGATCTTTTCTTCCACAGAAAAAAAAAGATAGATCTATATTTTGATCTATTCCAGGTTTTTCCACCAGATCCCTCTAGTGTTGCACATACAGTCAGTATGGACTGGGAGTTAGCAATGATTTCAGTGGCTGTTGGGGTCCCCTTACTGGGCAAGGGATGGAATACCTCAGGATTCTGAGTCCCGTGGTATCTATGATTCTCCACATGAGAAAGGTACGATGGTGTCTGAAGTCTCTTTCATCGCACTCAACCTCTTAGAGCAAGAAATCTGGACAAAGCCATAAACAGTGGGGAATCAAAGGTCCCAAAACAGAGACATGTTTTAAATATTGCCCTTATAAACTTAGAAAGTTTATAGAACAACATGTTTTGCATTGCCATGAATTTTCTGAAGGAAATGAAGTCTGAAACTCAAACGTCTGTCATTATTTTCTGATTTCACTCCTCAATGATTTGCCAATGGTTTATCAGAAAACCACAATTTTATGAGAAACATACCAAAAATATAAAGCAAAATCTGGACATTATGTGAAAATCTGGACAGTTGAGAGGTATGGCCCTTTTAGGTCCCAGCACCACCACCTGTTATCTTTTCAGATTCCAGTTCTGGGATGTGTTGACGGAGACATCACATACCCTAAATCCAGGTCTCTCCATCTCCTGTCCTGCTCCTAAACAGTCAGTCACCACAGACACTTTGGGCTTTGCTTAGGGATCAATGTTAAGGGGGATAAAAGTGCAAAGTATCTGGAACAACAAAGACAGACACATGCACGCAAATGTAAAAGGACCACTTCAAGTTGTTACAGATAATACCACAATGATGTGAAACATAAACAAGCAAGAACCAGGTCTTACCCCTATCCAGACAAGCGATGTTATCACAGGATGTAGCTTTACAGCAGAATCTCACTTTCCTTCATTCTATCAGAGCAAAACTGTGTGGCAGACAAACTGGGCAGGGCAAAAGCAGAGCTTCGTGAATGGAAACTAAATCAGGGGATCTTCCAAGATCTGATCCATCTGTGGGGAGTTTCTCAGGTGGATCTTTTTGCATTCTTGATGAACAATCAGTTTGCAAAATTCTGCTCCAGGACTTCATGGAAGAAGGTCTCAAACACTGATGCCTTTTCCTTTCCTTGGACAGGAATATTGTTGTATGCTTTTCAGCCCTTTCCAGAGATATTCAAGGTTATTCTGAAGATTCAGAAGGAATCTTCCAAGATCACTGTGGTAACTTCCTTCTGGCTCTGGCAACAGTGGTCCTCCCTTCTTTGACATTGGCCAGGGGTAATTACCACAAGTTTCTTCACAGACTGGATCTAGTCACACAAAAACAGGGATGAAACAGGTAATTGTGAGCATACTTTTTGGGAGTGTAATGAGTTGGCAGACTGTAAAAAATCTCTGTAGACTACTGTGTCAGAAATACTGGGTGAGCAAATTGGTGTAACTAAGAAAATTATTTTTTTGAGCTGTAATACAAATTGCTTAGACATAGTATGGCCTTGCTGAGTTTAATTCTGGATGCTGCCAAAAATACAATTACTAGAAAATGGAAATCAAAGTGTAAACCAACCACACTAGAACTACCAAATATAGTACCAGAGATAAAACAGCTGGAATTGGGGTCTTTTGAAAAGGAGCAAATTTGATAGAAAAAAATGGGAATTTTGGGAACAGTACAAAGCAGAATAATGTTTCGTAGGAGGAATGAGTTTTAAGGGAAGGCAGGAATGGAATGAGCTTTGTAATGTTTGACTGACAATGACTGGATAGATTATGAGTGATGTATAATGTCTGTGACTGAAAATATGTCAATATTGTTTGTTTTCATTTATATAAATGCATGATTGCCTATGGCATAAGTGATATTTAATAAAGATGATTATCATTTAAAAAAAAGAACAGGAACATTTTACACATTCCAACCCAAACAACTTTAACTGACTGTCTGTATCTGAGGGTCTTAGTACTTTTTAGGCACTTGTTTACTGAGAAGATGCATGAGGTAATAACGGGGTTAAGAAAGCCCCCTACCAGAAAATGATGTATTAACAAATGGAAAATGTTTTCTAGTTGGTGCCAAAGACATAACCAGAATCCATTCAGACTCGTGTTTCTCATATCTTACAATACCTGTGTCAGCTGGTTTCCTCTCACCTGTCTTACTCCTCTATCAACGCTCATTTGTTTGCCATTTTGGCATGTCCGCCCATGGATCCCCCTCTTTCAAGGCATTCCAATGTCAAAATGTTTTTGAAAGGGGCTTTGATAACTGACATGCAAGATCAGCTGACACTTGTTCCATTTGAAGCAGCTCATCTGACTGGCTTGAGGTTCTTAACAGGGAAAACACTTTTACTGCTTGCTCTGACCTCTGCAAGAAGATCATCTGAGTTGGAAGTGCTTGTGGTGGGTCAGCCTTATTTAATTTTCCAGATGACAGTGTTTCCTTGAGAAATAAGCCTTCTTTTATGCTTAAAGTGGTATCCAAATTTACTTAAAGCCAAACTATTCATCCCCCAGTGTCCTTCCCTGAACCGCAAAATGAGGGAGAAAGGATACTTCATACCTTGGAAGTCCACAGACAAAATCTTTCAGAACTTCTGATCAGTTGTTTATTTCTTGTGAAAGTAAGAAGGGACAACCTGTGTCAAAGCAGACTATATCCAAATGGATCTCTTAGGCTATTACCTTTTATTATTCCCACTGCAACAAAATTATTCCAGGCAGGGTCAAACCATATTCTACCAGGGCCTTGGCTTCATCTATGGCTTTTGGAAAGGGTTGAACTCTGGAAGTGTTCTAGAAGCAGCAACTTGGTCCTTTGTACACGTTGTTACAAAGCACTACCAAGCCAGATTCATTCTCCAGGTCTAGGTCAAGTTTTGCTAGGCTATTCTCAAGGGATTCTTGAAACCTTCTTTTACCCCAGTTGTTCTAAGCTATAGTAATCTACCCCTACAGCTCAGGATACTGCAGGAATGATCAATATGAACATAGCCCAGATGTGTAAATAAATTTATCATAGCAGTAGCTGTTCTAATGATCATGGCTGCAGTAGCTGCTCTTTCCCACCCCCCGCCCCTTATTTTTTGGTGGGGTTTTTTTGCGCCAGTGAGAAGGCGTTTGTTTTTTGTTTTGGTTTGTTTGTTTGCTTTTGTTATTCCTACCAATGTTGTCTCAGGGCCCAGCCTCCTTCTCTCAGCTGGCCCCCAAACCTATGTTTTTGGCTAGTTCAGCTCAAGCTAACGGTTTGGGTGCATGGAAGATGCCCTGAAGCTTTGCAGGATATATA